>NW_022196906.1:22118840-22132452 GCF_008632895.1 Mastomys coucha
CCCTCCCCCTCTCTCTCTCCTCTTTCCCCCAATGGGGGAGAGGTAGTCAAGTCTACAGGGTAGTTTGGAGGGAGACAAAATGGCTTTTAGGAAGATAGAAGAACAATGTCCTGATCCAAGTTTGTATTTGCTGGGAGTGTGCTGTCCACTCCAGCCTTTCTTTTTGTGAGTCTGTTCTTCTGAGGCATCTTTCCTTCACATAGACTGAGAAACTTCATAGAATCCATTTTCATGAGGGAGAGGTAGGAGAACTGAGCTTGGGGAACTCTCTTTGACCTCTCTGTTCCTTTAGTTGAAAGCTCCCAGCATCCCACAGTGCCACCCTTTGGAAAACTATCTTCAGATCACCCACATGTCTTCACACTTGTGTGAAAATGCACTCAGTTCTCCATGCAACAAACGTCTCTTGGCAGCTGAATGCACATGGCACAGTGCTAGGCCTTGGGAGCCCAGTGAGTGGAAATGCATAATGGGATATATTGAAAGGCCTTTAATTGTTTTTTAACTTCATGTATTAATCCTTTTTATTTTTTCCTATTCTGGGTTAAAAAACAATCTAGTAAGGCAGTTCTTGTGAATTAGCCATTAGAATTCAGATATTGCTTAGACAATTTGTGCCAGTCAGGTACTTCTGACGTCTGTGTGCACCATGCAAGCCACACAGAGAAAAACAAACTAATCGTATCCGCTAAAGATGCTGCTGACCTGGGTGAACCTCTTAGAAGTTGTCCATAAGAGATGCTAAAACCAAGTGGGTCCATAAGAGATGTTTGTGGGCTTTGGGATCAGAATTGCCCTTTAGTTAGGAAATACATTTTAATTGAATGGTGGACATCATGTCTTTGCTCCAGGCCACCAGAATTTGACATAAGACAAGCAATTAAACAAGGCTGCTTGGCTCTCCTCTGGCATCCTTTGCTTTCAGTCTCCTGCCCTGGGCTACTTCTGAAATGACCTGCTCCAGGGTAAAGAGAAAGTATCCTCGAGGCTCCCAGGAGTCTTTCTGATGTGAAGGGCTAGGAGTGAGGTTACCAAGGCTTTTAAGAGTGTTCCAATGTAAGCCTTTGGTTTTGAACTGAGACTGCAGCATATGAAGAGTCTCCCACATGTGCCCAAGGTAGCACTGTTGCTTTAAACTGGTCTCCCTTCCCTGAGCCTGTTTCTCCTGGTCCAGCCTGGCTGGTAGGAGGAAGTAGTTTAAAGGGACAGATTTAAACCTTCTCAACATGTGCAATACAATCCCTTCTCAAGAGCATTCTTCTGGCTGAGAAGCTGAGAACCCCCCTTCCCCTCCCCCTCAAGGATCCAGCCTTTTCCATATATTCACTGGAGGCTGTGTGCAGCAGAAAGGGGCTGTGAGGCAGGTCCTGCAGTAAGGAAGGGAGGCCAAACTGGCTAGCACAGAGTGTTGGGAGCTCTGTACAAACTTGCCGTGGTGAACACCTACATGGAGTCCGCTAGCCGACTGGCCTATTGCAGGTTCTGAGTGGATTTTTGCATGACTTTGAAAATTGTCTCTGTGGTGCTATTTGTATGATAGTGTTCAGAGGGAAAAGAGAGGCAGAAGCAGATAACCTGGAATCATCCTTCAGGTTAAGAGCTGGTACTGTGAGGCCATTGCCGGCTTCAACTGGACAAACCTCAGCTCCCAGGGCTCTGCTGCGGAGGTCATCTCCAGTTTTCCAATGCGGTTTTGCATGTACTCTGCTCACCTTACTGCTCTATCGGGGGAGCCACTATCAGAGCAAACACTGTGTGAAATCCTGAACTGTACAAATGAAAGGTGTGTGCGGAGCCACAAATCAGCGACTGGGTAACAAGCAGCCAATTTGATGTCTTTGCACCATCACAGTAATGCTGTCAACTTAATGATAATTTTTGTAGACTTTTTTTTTTGTCTCATATTGCTTTGTTTGGGCATTTTTAATTTACTGGTCTTCTGCTTTTATAATGTGGTTTCTGATGTATGCTGTAGAGGTTGTTTGTGTGCGTGTTTCTTGTGATCTTATTTTCTTTTTAAAAATTCTTATTTGTTTGCTTCATTTATTTTTCTTTTTTTCTTTTTTTGGTTTCTAAAGAGAAAGAGAAAGAAGGCATAGGGTTGGGTTGGCAGGTGAAGAGGATCTGGGAAGAACTGGGAGAGGGAAAGCCATGATTAGTATATACTGTATAATAAAGATATTTTCAATAAAAATAAAATTTTAAAAGCAAAAGGAAATGATCAAAGCAAAAGTCCATGAATATAATGAACATATAGACTTCCATGTCATCCAGTGATGCCACCATTCACACAGTATTTTCATAGTAGTGGACTGTATATGGTAGTTAGAGATGAGTTAACACATGCAGCGTGATTTTCATGTAACTACTCTGTAACTAGTTAAAAAGAACTTGAGCATCTGTGGATTTTGGAGCCTGTGCACTTTTGAAACTAATCCCCGGCTAATACCAAGTGCGATTATAAGGTAATGAAGGAAAGGGGCACTGTAGTCCCAAGAATAAAGATCTCCTGGTCAGATTACTTCCCTGCTTGAAGACGATGTCTATCTTGGCTCCAGCTCCCTGAGCACAGCCTCTGGAGTCTTACCCTAGCTGCCAACTTTCAGAACCTTGATGCTGGGTGAGCCTGACACCCAAAGCACCTGACTCCAGAGCTAGCTCCTGACCTCAGGGTATCTGAGATGGAAAGACTAAGTCCTTGACTGTGTCCCAATTGGACCCACTGCTGCCTGTGCGGACAAGAAAGATTGGGAAAAGCATATTGCTATGCCTGTTGTTGGGCTCCATAAACACCCTTCAGGCTGGAGGGCCCAGCACTTCCAGACAAAGCCACAGGGAACCCAGTTCAAGGGGGGTTCAGTGAGGCATGGGGCTAACTGTTGTTTTTCTCCTGTTGCTTTAAAATCCTGTGATTTCCTGAGCAATTCTGAGGTTGCTGGCTGTGAAGCACAGCCACCGATCTATTTAAACTTTCAGTATTAGAGATCTCAGCAGTCTGTCCCAGGAGGAAATTACCTCCCAATTCAAGTAAGCCAGGTGCCCTCTTGAGACATGTGAGATTCGTGTCCCCAGCATAAACCTTTCTCTTTTCAAACTGGTAGACGGCAGTCTATAGGCCTATTACTGGAAATAGATGCATTTGCGAATTTCAACATCCTATTAGTGGTGATGATCTGACAAAATCATGAGAACGGAGATATTTGGGTGTGCAGCTGACAGCTGATTTACGTGCTAAGATGGCAAGAGAATGTAGACTCTGTCTCTAGAGAAGCCTTGGAGATGCTGTGCAGGGTACAGGCAGGGTGAATCTGGGTGCCACTGGTATGGCATGAGCATCATCCTTGGAGTTCACAGGGACATTTACAGAATGTTGGTACTAATTCAGAAGGGCAAAAGCACAGGGAGGTGTCAAGCCTTGTGATGACAACGACCATTGCTTATATACCAGTCCCCTTGAAATAGGTCTGAGCTGACACAGAAACATCAGCCAAGGTACATTTCTTTTCCTCAGATGTAATAATTTAACTGAAATTGATGAAATGAAATATATTTTAGAATCGTTCTCTATCCCAGTGAGATTGGATCATGACAGGAATATATTGAGTTATGAATGTTTAAATGTGGTTGTCAAGGTGTCAAGGGATTCATCCCCCCTCTCCCAGGATGCTGAGCAAGACAAAAAGGACTTTCTTTTATCAACAGGGCCATTCAGGATTCCTCCAGGCTATGGGACCATTTAGCCTGCATCTTCACTTTCCTTTTCCCCCTAGAGCAGAGTTACCTTAGTCTATATTGGCATTTGTGCTTGCTCAAACTCCATTCATAACAAAAAAAAAAAAAAGAGCCCCATTAGTTTGATTTCAGTAGAGATAGGGAAGGTAATGGATTCCAAGGTTGCTTGCCATTTAATTTAGATGTTAAAATATTGCATGTGATTGACCTAGATCCATCACTGTGCCTGCCATAGTAAGTTAGAAAAGCATAGCAAAGGATGCTGCAAAGGATGCTGGCAGCTTTTGCAACTTATCACTTGGGAAACCTCTGGTTACTCAGGGAAGATAGCCGCAAGTCCAGATGGAATTGGGTGTTCAAGAATGAGGTTGGAACTGGATAGTGGTGGCACACTCCTTTAATCCCAGAACTTGGGAGGCAGAGGCAGGCAGATTTCTGAGATTGAGGCCTGCCTAGTCTACAGTGAGTTCCAGGACAACCAGGGCTACATAGAGAAACCCTGTCTTGACCTCTTGATCCCTCCACCCCCAAAAAAAGAATGGGGTTGGAAGGAGATGTTGTCATCATATGTTTTATTAAATACCAACTATTACCATTAAAGAAAAGGGGGCCAAAACAAACACAAAACACATCAGTTTTCAGGGCATTTTCTGTATAGACTACATCTGTAGCTGGTAAGGACCATGAACCTATGGGTCTGGTCCATCGCCTGACTCAGGGAAGGGACTAGGACTTGTGAAGATAGAAAATGTTGATAGAAAGGATTGAGAATTGGAAGAGAATATAAGAATATCTTCTGGGCTGGAGAGATGGCTCAGCGGTTAAGAGCACTGACTATTCTTCCAAAGGTCCTGAGTTCAATTCCCATCAACCATATGGTGGCTCACAATCATCCATAATGAGATCTGACACCCTCTTCTGGTGTGTCTGAAGACAGCTGCACTGTACTTACATATAATAATAAATAAATCTTTTTAAAAAAAGAATATCTTCTATCTATTCCCCACCCCTAAAGAACTCTGCAATCAGCACAGAAAATTACCAATCCCATATCTGCCACCCATCCTGGTGCAAATGCCTTAGTCTCCCTGTCATGATCCTTTGCTGTAAAATTTCAGTTGTAGAATACATGCTTCAAGGAACTGTGTGTTGAGCTGCAAGCAACTCAGTGGTAGCATTTTCTGAATGTGCATGAGGCTGTGAGTTCCATCCTTACTATATAAAACAGACAAACAGAGCCATTTGAACATTTAATGGCTTGCCACATAGAAAGTTCTTTGAAAGATATTTGATATTGATTGTATATGGGTACGTGTTAATTACTATTGTTATTAAGTGGCGTTGCCACCTTGCTTTGCATCAATCAATCAATCAGTCTACCCTATGCTTAATTAAGGTTTGAAGTTTCATTTTAAGAATTCTGAATCTAGGTTGGGAGAAATCTCAGGCAGTACAGTGCTTTCAAGGTAGGCACAAGGACCTTCATGTGATGACCAGAGCCCATGTCAAAAAGCTGGGCACAGTGGCATATACTTGTAATCCTAGCACTGGTGAGGCAAAGCCTTAAGATTCACTGCTCATCCATAGTAGCCTAATTAGCTAGCTCCAGGCCAAAACCATAAATAGACAAAAAAAAAAGTACCTCCTGATGAATGATATCTCAAATTATCCTCTGATCTTCACATGAAAGCACACGTATGCACAGATGTAAGCAAACACACAAAGAACTATGAATCTACTTTGGTGTAAAATAAGGTCTTTTTTCTTATGCTGTTCTCACACAAGTAGAAAAGAGTCCTCTAACAAATGACAAAGGCATGGGTGGATCCCTGAGTCATGGAAGCATTCCACTATTCCTTCTTCTATATTTATTTCCTTCTCCCCCTCTAAAGAGCGTCCCCCCCATTTTAATTCTTACTTTTGAAATATGAGAAACTGAGGCACAAAGAGGTCACTTGTCAAAGGTTGTCCAGTTACTAGATAAAAGCTCTTTATATCTCTAAGTGTACAGTACTCAGTCTGTGAGTCTGAAGAGGAGAATTTTGTCTAGTTCCATTGCTTTTTTGTTACTATGGTTTTGTGAATCTTTCTGAACTCAAGGTTTGACTAGAAACCAGAATTCATCTCCTCTCTTGGCTTTATCTAGTGAACTGACCTTGGCATCAGAGAATCTTTTCCATCTATAAATAGCAAAGTATATTATTGCCAAATAAATAGAAGAGTATTTGCTACTGTATAAATGCTCCAACAAGCCAAGTTATTATTATCATGTCATCATTATAATAAGAATAATGTGCATTTATGGAATATTTTATGTCCCCAAGTACTTCATGGCTTTCCTAATTATCCAGCCTATTGACACATTTTAATGGGATAACTGAAAGTCTTTAGTCTACCTCTATGGTGTTGTGAAGCTTCAATGTTCCTCTCAGCACAGGATGGGAGAATCAGGGAGGAGAGACATGGAAGGGCTAGCAAGACCCAGTCTAGAAAGATGTGTGAGTGAGTTCCTCATCTAATACCTTAGAAAGCCAACACCAGATCCAGATCTCATTGGACTGTGTAAACCCAAAATTAATTACTGGGAGGCCCTCATTTATACTTTTATTGCTCTATTTATATTTTATGAAGCCATCTGGTATCATTAATATGTCCAAAATCAGTTTAGTCTTATTTGTCACTTTTCAACACAAGGAAAAGCTGATTCTCCTTAAATGGGAGAAACTACAGACCCAGGGAGAAGGACTCCAGCCCTGAGCTGGAATAGAAGCAAAGGATCAGCTTCTTAGGCTCCATATAGGCAGACATGGCCAAGTTTCTGTGAATTTTGGCTATGCGTTTTCAGGCTCAAACACCCAGAGGGCAGCTTGGTCCTCTGTACTGAGGGATAATCTGCATCTCCAGGATGTGCAAACCATGTTAAGAGTGGTACACAACAGGCTGAAGAACAGCAGAACAAGCTCACCAGCTGCCCTCCCTGGGCACCAAGCTTCAAAGAGCACATCCAAACTATCACTGTCTCTAGCCAGGCCCATCTGCAAGGGCATCCCAAGGGCCACACACATGGATGGAGTCTACAAGTCATCCTGTTCTTTTTTTCTGTTGTTTAGCATCCTTAGGACACAGCTGAGTGATCCCCTCAGCGGTAGCTTAGGGAGACCAGAAGCCACCATCAGCCAATCTTGGCTTGGGGACTAACTAATGGCAAACTGTTCTTTCCCAAGCTCAACCCAAAATGAGCAGCTGCTGCAGGATTACAGAACATTGGACATTCTCTGGTTTCATTTTAAATGTTATCTCAGCTGGGCAGTTCTTGCAAATGAACATCCCCAAACCTACTTCTTTCCCAGCTCCCCTCCTCCCAACAGATACTCTACCCACATATTCTCTGGCCAAAGCCAGGGCCTACAGCGGTGCACATTAGCTAAATTGTGGCTTACTTACCACTTTGGTGATGTTCCCAGACAAGCTTCTCTGGCTTAACACTTGGTTGCTAATGACAAGAACTGGTTGGTCAGATGTGGACGAAGGAGTTCCTTTCAGGCCAACATGGCACAGATGAGAATTGGGGAGCTTTGAATCTATAACCCGTTCTCAGCCCACGTGAAGGCTAAGGCAGGGCTGCCTCTTTGGGGGATTCATTTTTGTTTTAAACAATAGAAACATCCTACTGCTATAGAAAAACATGTCCTATATAACTGTCTCCAATCATACCCTGCAGGGTTCAGAAACACAAAACAAAGACTTTCATTGAATGTGTGGAGACAAGACTGAGGTTGTTCTCTCTGAATGCTCCCCTGGTGCAGTTTCTTCCTTCTGATCCTTGTCCCCTTGTTTTTTTTTGTTTGTTTGTTTTGGTTTGGTTTTTTGTTTTTGCTTTTGTTGTTTTGATTCTGTGTTTCTCTCATTCTTTTCATTCTTCCCTGTTACAATACACCAATGAGGGTAAGTCATTTTCTTTTTCTTTTTTTTTCTTTTTGGATAAGAAAAAAATAATTAAAACAATGCTATGCTTGGTTAGTCATCTCTACAAAAAGCTGCAATTGGTTGATTCACAGGGTGTGCTACCTTTTTTTTCCCTACAGCCTCTCCTGTTTCTCTGTGTCCCCCTAAACAGTGCCTCAGAACAGGTTGCAGGGGGCTTTCTTATAGAAAGTGGTCTCATTTTCAAAGCTCTTGCTAAATTTACACTCATTGCTCTGGGTGGTGAGCAAGGACATTGGTTACACCACTAGGCTTGAGGGACAGACCTGTATAGTTGAGTGTTACAGCCAGAGGCTAGACTGTTTTAAGGAGGCTGGGTCTTAGCAAAGTACTATGAGCTCTACCTGGACTAGAGAGCACCCAGAATACCTACATCCTGGCTTATGACTTACCTGCAGAGTCGGGGACCATGTATAAACAGATAGACACTGTGAGAAAGATGAACCAAAACCTAACCTTAGCTCCCAGATTATTTCTAGAATTAAGGCTAGAGATACCTATGTGCTGTGTTGTGAGTCGCTGAGAAGGACCACAAGCTTGCACATAGCTCAGCCAACTTTGCTTGGCTTCTAACATTATAAATTATGTAGCTGTCTTCATCTATTATTTAGCATAATTTATTTTGGACATTTGTATCAGCAGTTTTTAGACAAAATAAACCAGATGCCAAAAGAAGGAGTAGCGGGTGAAAATGGGCATGCGTGATGAAAGGCAGGCAAGGAGAGGAAAGGCTAAGACACCTCATGATCTTCCATCAATCAGACATGAACTTTTTGATGTGAAGACCAGAAGTAAGGATGAGTACAAGGTTCTTGGAATAAGCAGGACATGTGGTCACTTGTTTCTATATCTCTATTCATTTGGATTTTCCTTGAGGACTGCCAGTCTCCCTAGCAACTACATGAATTGCATGATGCAAGAAGCAGCATCCTGCCTCCACAGCATCCTGCCTCCACAGCAGCAGCTCACATAATGGATTTGCCACCATGCAAGGATCTTTTGAGTCTTCCCTGCTCCTTGATGTATCCTAGCAGCACTCATCTCCTTGCTGGCCAACTCCCAGCTTATTCTCGAGTTGCCTCATTCTGTGCATCTGAGGGCTTTGTTCTTACTCTCCTCACCAGGCTCAGTGCTCTCTTAGCTTTTGGGGTGCCTTCCATTGTCTTTCTGTTGGGATGGGCCCTTTCTGAGCTTCTGTTTGGACAGTTTATCATCCTTGGAATGCCTCCTCAGCCCTACCCATCACTGGCCCAAGGGCCAATGGATTTGGGCCTCATAAACATGGACTGATGTCCAAGCCTGTATTTGCAAGGTGTTAAGTTTGTTTCTGTTGCCCTGGCCTCTGGGAGTTGTAGAAAAAGGAAGGAGAAGAGCCAGGGTTGACTAATCAGGTGAAAAAGCTTCTTCCCACTGCAGCCACAGAAAGCCAGCTCTGTCCAATCAGATTTACCCAGAAGAGGAGAACATTAGGTATTTTTTCCTTGTCCCTGGTGTCTACTCTGATAATCAAGGATGGTTGAACTGGCTGAGATCACAGCAAAAATCCAGTTGGCTAAACAGAATTCTGAGTCCAGTACTATATGAGACCAAATCCACACAGGTCAAAACTCATTAGCCAGAATATAAAAAACAGCCTTCTGTATTAACATAATGTTTCCTGTCCAATTTGTGCTTATATGTGATTAGCTTAATTTTTGTAACACCTCAGACTGTTTAGAGAAAAAGACTGCATTCTCCCTCAAGAGTCTTTACCTCTTTTTCTGACATGCCACCTTACATGGGCAGTGCAAAGACCATAGAAGAACCTTGGGATTTCCTGGACAAGGCATTACAAGACACATGGATAGTAGCTCATAATTTGTACCTTCAGCCACTAAGTGAGACGTTATAGAAGAAGATACTGTGTCTGGGACCATGTTGCTTTGCTGAGATCACACAGTTAACATATAATGCAGAAGGAGGGCCTGTGATGTTCTTAGAAGCTTGAGATCAAGCCATCTTTAGGGACCCAGATTTCTTAAATGTTCTCTGGCCTGGTATTCCAGTGTATGAAGAACTTGTTTTGTTCAGATGAACTAACCAGCTCACCATCATGTATCATCATGAGCAGAACTGCCCATTACGAGCTGCCAAGGGAGCAGTTGATGAGAATGACCAGCTAAAGACTGGAAATGGCAGCAGTCAGGTCCTTGCTGTGTCATACAAAGGACAACAGCTGCATTCAGGGAGGCCTTTAGAGCATCATAACATAGTTGGAGACTCTAATAAAAGGAAAGTTGGTTCAGGCCAGAACAAGAGGTACTGAATGATTTCTGATTCCCATTTCTGCCAAGAAAGATGGAAGGGCCATATAACAACGAGGTTAGTCTCAACCAATTTTGAGTCTCTGACTCACTACTGAGAACTGGGGCCCTCCTACAACTGAGCATAGAAATGCAGTGAAGAACATTTTGTAAAGAGACTCTAGAGGGCATAGGGTTCCTTGGCTTTGGGTACTGCTATGCACTTAGGGGTCCCTGAAGCTCCTTTTGATCCAGGCTTTAAAATGGAGACATGAGGAAGTACCTGGGGCTTTAACAGCTGAGGGTTTGGAGAAAGGATATAGTGGTGATGGAAGACAATATATACTGTGTAGGATTCTAAGACCAGGAAGAATATTCTTGGGCAGAAAGGCAACTCTTTCTGCATAAGGAGGTTAAAAATGACTTCAGAATCCTTAGGCTAATTTAAAGCTCCATGATATTCACAGAGACATCCTTAGTTC
The DNA here is from genome assembly GCF_008632895.1 of Mastomys coucha. Taxonomy (NCBI): domain Eukaryota; kingdom Metazoa; phylum Chordata; class Mammalia; order Rodentia; family Muridae; genus Mastomys; species Mastomys coucha. The sequence continues at coordinate 22,129,321 of NW_022196906.1, forward strand.
TGACCTCAGGCCTCCCAGAACTCTACAGCATAGGAAGCAATGAAAGGCAGCTTAGACAGATCTCTCAGGCCACGTGAATGAGACTGCCCTTCAGAAGTCTTAGTGGGTCTTAGCTTTTCAGTGATCTTATCCTTGTTTTCTTTCCTAATATAGCTCCCAAGTGAATGTCTCTGACAGCTCCCAGTGATTAATCCTGGTGTGACTCACCCACAAACATAAACTCCAATTGCATTGTTTCCTTCTAAGGAACCCAGATGAAGAGCTCATACAACCCACTTCCCTGCTTTTCCTCTACCAGTACTCCACTGGGTCCTGGGGACCTGATATACCTTACCAGTCTTCCAGTTTGGAAGACAGCTGGAGAAACTCAAATGCTAGACTCCTGGGCCAGCTCACCCACTCAGACTGGTAATCTTAGAGTAGAAGGAATGAATGGTACTATAATATTGGTCAGAAACAAGGTCAAGGCTTATCAAGGACAGATTGGCACTGACTTGATATGATGTTACCGTAACCACTCTGTAGCTAGAATCTGACTAAAATGAGCAAAGAGCAGCCCTTTAAAGACATAGTAAGCTCCGTTATTCTTTACTGAAGGTGATAAAAGAACATATAAGAGTTATAGAGTATTTAGCACTGTCTGTGATCTCTATCAAATAAATACTAGTGCCATCACCACTTGCCCTCTAATGGTGATGACCAACAGTTTCTCCAGATATTGCCCAATGTCCTCCATGAAACATGGGTGACCTTAGCTGAGAACTCATGTAGTCAAGTAACCCTGAATTCTTCAATTGGGGATTTAAATGAAGTCCTTGAATATGTAGCAGTTTCTAGAGGCTTGTGAGAAACATGTATTTTCACACTGTTTCCTTGACCCACTGAGTAATAATTTCTGCCCATGGCACCAATGAGGTTGTGTTTTAATATATGCCCCACCAGATGATACTCATTCCAGCTAAAAGTACAGTGTATGCTAACCATTTGCCACCTGCAGCTATTATGTTTTAAATTATTATCACGTAAATTAACTAAAATGAGAATGTAATTTCTCAGTAGCTTTGTACACATTTCAAGTGTGAAATAGTCACATGTAACCAGGGACAATTCTACTCAAAAGGCTATATCTAGAATGTTTCCATAATTGCAACATCTCATTGGCTGATATTATACTGAATTGGTTACCTTTCAGAGCTGTAGGATTATGCTTATGACTATAAGAAAATCTTATAGAATGTTCTCTGGCTATATTAGGGTCTTGCATAGCTAGATAGAGTGAAGGAAGAGTAACCTCATTTCTTCATTCCCTTGCACTTGTATGGAAGGTAGGTATAATAATACTTATCTTTCCAGAGTCTTAGTAATAGAGCAGTTGGATGGTAAAGTGTGACTTTGGGGTCAATATATAATGTAGAACATTCTGAAGTGTTACCCGATGGAGACTTGTTAAAACTGGAAAATCCATCCGTATTCGACCACCACCCAAGACTAAGGAAAGCATAGAAGCTTGTGGTATTGGGCATCTTGTAGAGCTTTAGGATGGTGTGACAGAGACCAGACTACTCTAGTGGGATTATGAAGTGTCTATATGCAGTTGCTGAATTCAGATGAATGCCAGTCCCAAAGCCTGCTGAGGCAGTGTTTCTGCTTTCTTTGTAAACCTCACAAACCCACCCCAGTAACTCAGAATACAATATGATGATCAAAAAACCACAGACCATAATCCAGTCTCATGGCATCTCCATCTCAGCTGTGGGAGCCCTGAGCACAAAGTGGCCCAGTGTCAGTAAGAGACTGTTTAGGCCTAAAGAGAAACTTGTAGAACAAGAGAAAGCTTAGCATGTTCGATGAGACTTGTCCCCTCTGGTTCATCTCCTCACAATTAGGCCAGAGGGACTCAATGGTCAAGGAAAGAGAAACGGGTGCTGGCCAGCTGACTGAGCATCCACTCAAGAGAGGGTCTAGGGGGAAGAGAGGCAGCTAAAATCAGGTTGTTGCTCTGGTCTCCCTCTTGGGCATGGTAGCACTATGAAAAAATGCCCTGTGATTGGTCACCTCTTGGATGCTTGCTTGGATTAAGATAGGATATTCTGAAATATCTAGTACAAAGGGCAGCTTAGGGATATTCACCTTCAAGAGAACCCCCAGGAAGTCAGGGCTGACATAATATAGTGGGATCCAAATTTGTTTGTGAGAGAAGAATAAATAGTTCTATGAGTGGAGGGGTTCCAGCAGGCCTCTTATAGGTGAGTTTTCAGGAATGCAGTAAGAGGGGTGCTGTAGTTCACACAAGTAACTAGACTCTCAGCCTTAAAGGGTAGGCAGAGACAAATGGGAGAGTTGAGCTAGTGTAGGTGTGCATCAGACCTGCAGGAGAGGGACCTTTTTGAAGAATAACTAGCAAGTTTCATTGAAAAGATGGAGAAGGTCGCTCATTTACCTAAGTGAAAAACTTAGTGTTCAACAATGATCTGTGGCTGTACCAAACCAGGTCATGAATCTCAATAACTTTGATTTCTATTACACACATACACACACACACACACACACACACACACACACACACACACACACACACACACACAGTATTTACATCTGTATATCCAAATCAATATTTATTCCTATGGTTTATATATTTATAAATATATCACAAATGAATGCATATATTCATAAATGCATATGAACATGTATATTTATTTAGATGAAATTATCTAGGCCAAAATAAGAGGCTTGAGGATAAATATAGTTATAGATAAGTTAATGATACATATTAGTAAATGTGTACATTAATATGTTATTGTCAAAAAGGCCAAGTGTTTGCATTCAGCTGAGTTATAGTTTGAATCTCAGCTCTGTCATGATAGAGCCTGCCTTCTTGTTTAGATTGTAGACCTGAGTCCTCATTTCTTCTACTGTAAAGTAGAAGCAAATGTACATAAGAAATGATGTATAGAAAATATGAGTATAAAATGTGTACAAGCAGTGGTGACTATATGACCATCTCTCCTCTTACAACAACTAGTATAAGAATGGGTGACTTGGGGGCTGGAGAGATGGCTCAGCAGTTATGTCCCTCAACAGAGGAGTGGATACAGAAATTGTGGTACATCTACACAATGGAGTACTACTCAG
>NW_022196906.1:22133172-22155587 GCF_008632895.1 Mastomys coucha
GAAGGGAGAAATTTACATGTAAATAAAGAAAATATCTAATAATAAAAAAAAAAGAGCACTGACTGCTCTTCCAGAGGTTCTGAGTTCAAGTCCCAGCAACCACATGGTATCTCATAACCATCTGTAATGGGATCTTTGATGCCCTCTTCTAGTGTGTCTGAAGAAAGAAATAGTGCACTCATATACATAAAATGAATAAATAAATCTTAAAAAAAATGAGTGACTCAGTCTCTTGAGTGGAGGCTAGGAAAATCAGGGAAATATCCGGTCATAAGCTCATGAAATTGTTTCAACAAATTCACCTACTTTCTGCTTTCCAAAAGACTCAACAGGGCATGCTTTTTCCTTTAAACCAAATTAGTCTATTGCAAGAATGGCTTGTTTCTGTTGTTGTTGTTGTTGTTGTTGTTGTTGTTGTTTTAATTGGTTGATTACTTGGAGGAATTTTGAGGAAGTAAATGTCAGATGCTTACAAAAGAAAGCTTACAAAAGAAAAGGTGGCCTTGTGTTCTCCATTACCCAGATGCTTCAGAGGCCAAGATGATTGGCTGTAGGCATTTGACTATCAGAGAAAAGTGCTTTACATTTTCTGAGATCCCCTTGCAACTTGAAACCTACACCTCCTCTGGCTTTTTCAGAGGTACCTTCTGAGCATGGTGATAAGTGTGATAACATAAGCAGTCCCCTCCACCTCCATCTACTGCTCCTGGTGGCCCCTATTCATCAGTTACAAGGCCCTGCAGGAATCAAAGAGTGAGGATGCGAGATTACGTTCTGGAAATAGGTAAGCTGAAATGGGGCTAGGATTGGATTCAACCAGGCAGCCAGCTTCATTCAGTGCCGTGTGCAGTCTTATTAGGAAAACTCACCCATCCGGAACGGCTCTAACTCTGCTTTGACTGCAAGAAGGGTGGGCTGGACATGCTGCAGGTGCAAGGGCCTTTCCTCCCGCTGCGTGCTGTTTATGCCTTTCTGCCTGGTGAGCTCACCCTGGTGCAATCCTATTCCTGCCTTCTAGGTCTCCTTCCTCTGAGCCACCTTCCAGGAGAATTTTTCCTTGCCTCATCAAGAGTCCTGTAGGCTATTCCAGGCATGTCTTTTCCCTTTGTCAGTCTGAAGATATAAAGACCTGTTGCTGTGGATTGAGAGCAAAACATAGAATACTCATGTGGAGATTAGTGTTGGTAGAAGTGATCTTAAGGAAGGTGGTTTAGAGAATGCCTTTGAACATCCACAAAGCTGAGCTCTCCTGATGCTGAGCACAGGGAATGGATGGGCAAGCATACATAATAACATAAGCAGTAGCTGTCAAACCATGCCCTGTTCAAAGTAGTGGCCACTATGAAAGCAAAACAACAACAAAATAGTAAATGCTGATGTGGACATAGAGAAAACGTACTCCCACTCATTGGTGATGGAAGTATAAAGTATGAGACTGTGATGGAGAACAGTTTAGATGTCTGTTCAAAGAGTAAAAGTAGAACTGTCATATGATCCATCAAGCCCATTTCTGGGTATCTATTCAAAGAAAATGAAACAAGCATATGAAAGAGATATTTGAATGACCATGATTTTTATAGCACTATTTACAGGACCTAAGATATGGAATCAATCTATGTGCCTGTCAACAGATAGATAGAGGAGGAAAATATCACACACACACACACACACACACACACACACACACACACACACATACACACATACAATGAAATTGGTAATCCATAAATAATAATAAAATTTTGTCAACATAAATGTTGAATAGTGATTATCTTAGGTTGGTGAGAAGGGATAGGAAGGGTTGCTGTGAAAGGAGAGTGTATTTGATGTAGACAATATCCATTATCAGAAATTCACAATGAATTCTATTAGCATGTAGAATGAGCATATACTAATTATAAATTTTAATTATATAAAATTAAAAGATTTAATATTAAAGGATTACTGTAATTTTCAAATCTGTAGTCATGGTGTTCTCTCTCTTTCTCCCTCTCTGTCTCCATTTCCCATTCTCCCTCCCCTTCTTCTTCTCTCTATCCCCCTTTCCTTTTCCTGCTCCCTATCTTTCTTCTTCATTCATCTGAAAAATTATGCCATTTCCTCATATGTGCCTTCAAAGGTACAAAGCCTTGAAGACTCCCAGCTCTTTCTCTGGAGCATGTCTACTTGAGCCTTTGCCTTGTGCGATATGGTAGAGTATTTTAGAGTCCTAAGTGGGTATTTTGTGTCTATGGCAAATCCTAGGTTGTATACTTATACCATCCTAAAGGCAGCCTTGGCAATTTTCAGATGAAAAATGTCACAGAGGTTTGAGTTTCTGTAATTATCTATTTATATGCTGTGGATGCCCAATGAGGAGTCCAAAGATTGCCTCATTTGCTGGCTATACAGCTGTTCATAAGTAAGGGTAATGTGACACCCACCCTGCATTGCTTCACAGGCTTGGGGAAATTAGTTATGTCACATCTGAAAGCCACTTTACATTCATAGGTCATAAACTGAGAGGAAAAATAACCCAAAGTTTCTGTATTCAATTTGTTTGCTCTGAACAAAATGCAGCCTCTTCTGCTGCTGAGAGGTGGTGGGGAAGATGAAAATGGCTTTTAGGAGGGCTCAAAAGGTGCCTGGGATATTAAATAGCTATTAAAAGTTCTAGATGGATAATTTAAGTATAGATGCATATGAACTATACAGAATAAATTCACCTTGAAACACCAGACTAGAAATTTAGAGAAGACTATTTGAAATAAGCATAGTTTGCTGTTTTTCAAAACCTGAAAATTTTGAAAAAAATAATAATTTCAGACATTAAATGAAAGCTAAATGCAGTCATATTCAACTGTCTCTAATGATTTTCCAATTAAAAGCTACAATTTTGTAATAATTATATCCACATTAAAATAAACACATTTACTCCACCAATTATATAAATTTAACCTAAGCATTTATAGTCATTTTTATTATAAACTATAGATATCTATATCTATACATATCAGCAAAATTTCTCCCAATTATTCTGAAAATGTAGATTAGAACAATATATCCTTATGTAAATACTAGATTGTGTCCTTTGTATTATCTGTTGTTGTTGTTGTTATTATTACTATTATTATCAGTGAGATTAGAATGGCATGTCTTTTTCTTTGTGCCCTAAAAATGATTTTATGTATTGATTTATCTTCCTTTTTTCTTTTAATTTACTCCTCTCTCATATAATACATCCCAACCCACTTCCCCTCCCTCCACTCTGTCCAATCCTTTTTCCAACCTCCTTCTCCTACATATTCACTGCTTCTCCACTTTCTTTTAGAAAAAGAGCAGCCTCCCTCAACTGAAAATTGCATACCAAGATCCAATAAGTCTAGGCACAAGATCTCCTATCAAGGCTGGACAGGGGAACCTAATAGGAGGAAAAGGATCCCAAGAATAAGCAAAAAGTCAAAGGCACTCACATTGTTAGGAGTCCCACAAAAACCTAAAGCTAAATAACCATGACATACGCAAATGACCTCATGTAGACCTACACATACTTCCTGCCTGCTACTTCTGTTTCTCTGATTCCCCTAAGTTCCTTGCTTAGTTGATTCTTTGAGTCTTCTGTTATCCTCAAAAGCTATGGGTCCTACAATCCTTCCTCATCCTCTTCCTTGGGGTTCCTCAAGCTTCATGTAATATTTGGCTCTGGGTCTCTGCATCTTCTCCAATCATCTGCAGGAGGAAGCCTCTCTTATGATGATTGGGCAAGGTGCTGATGGAATAGTGTGTCTATAGCATATAGTACTCTACAATTATTGCCAAAGACCCTCATTTGCTAAGTTCATTTCTGAAGAATGCATGCATTTCTTTCTTGGAATTGTCACATGTTATATAACATTGCAGGAAAAAGTAAAGTTTAAGATTTAATTGTAATCTGAGGAACAGGCCTGGAGAACTAGAGGTTTGTTACACTACCAGGTTAGACAAGGAAATGCTTATTTTAAACTATTAACTGTTATTATCATCATTGCTCTAGGAAAGCCATCCTTTTGCTTGATTTTAATGTGTTCTCTTGGAATTTGTATATGGTGAGCAATACTTGCCCCCCCAAAAAAGCCCATTAGGTATCAACATTAACATCATATACTCTCTAGTGCATGTGTTTGCAACATTTCTTTTTAATTCATTAGTATGTTACAAATTTTTAAAAGGATGACAAGTAAGACTAAGAGATAAAGACATTCAGTTACTGAGAACCCCGATGTTACTGATGTTACTTGAGGTTCCAGTCCAAGCAGGAGGAGTGTCAGGCCATCAGATGCCTGCCTGTACTTTACTACAGGCAGTGCTACTAAGACTATATGATTAATGCTTCCAGCTTAGTAGCAATTATGTGACTTTTGGAATTTTTAAAATACTTCTTAGATGATAGTTTAATGTATGGGTGAGAAGAACAGTGAAGATAATAATGTAGTTTTAAAGTATGGAAACTTGTTAGGATTCTGGGCCATTAGACCATCCATCTCTTCCCGGTTATTAGGACAAGATGACTACCAAGGGGTCTGAGATTGCCTTAAACACCTTTGAAACTTTGTCCATTCACTCATTCTATCTTGACCTGGGGATGTGGAAAAATAAGAAGCAGAATCACATGGTCCCAGAACTTATAGACTCTTAAGAGGCAGCTAGTAGCAATCATCATGGAAAATAATGAAGATGGCCAGTCCTTTGCAAAAACAAACAATAAAGCCAAGAAAATGAGAGTTAAGTATGTAGTCGAATAGGGAGAGTGGGTACAGTGTCAGTACAGAGCTTGGGTTGGCTGTGTGGGAAAAGAGCTCTTTAATCAAAGACTTGAAGAAAGAGAGGGGCTAATATGAGGAACCTTCAGAAAGAAAGGGCACATAGAAATTGTCAAGTCAAAATGTATGCACATTATTTCATGAACAGAAAAGAAGTCAGTGAAGTTGGGATCCAGAGGTGATGTGAATGAATTGTCTGAGAGACAATTAGGATTAGGGCAAGTTAGACCCAGGACTATAGACTACTGGAAGGACTTTTTCCATTTGTCTGGTGTGAGGGGCACTGGTGTGAACAAAAGATATCATTTTGTGATATTGTTGTCCTTGCTGGTTTAGATGTTTGGGTTGTTGTCCAATTTTGGTTAGTGTTGTCTTAGGTGGGCTTACACCAAGGTCCAGGCAGGTAATGAATCCCTGCTCCATCTCACTCTGCTGGGGTGAGCACCACGTTTAAAGGCTTTGCTTGTAGTGTTAGAGATGTGGCAATATGTACCACAGTCTCTGCCATCAGCTTCTAGACCAGAGTTCTTGCTCCATTTGAACACACAGGCAGCATTATAATATTTGTGGTGATAATTTAGTCAGAGCAGTTCAGCTTTGATGCTCTGTTCTTTTACTTCATACTTTGGTGACTCTAGGTCAAATGCTCAAATAAGTGTTAGGTGTGCCTACCTTGCGGGCCTATCATGGTTTATTAAAAAGGCATTTTGGAAAAGCATGATTAATAGTGGTTATGGTAATGCTGAAGATAATGACCGTGGTGAGTTTTAATATGCATCTTTTTAAACTTCAAAAGCAAGTTATTCTGAAATGTATAGTTAATTGTTATCAACCATGCTTATTCTACTAACATTAAAAAATTATTTCTCTTATATGATGATGATTTCATTCACATACTCTGTTTTGCAAAACACTGAGCACTGTCATGTCCTGAGATAAAAGATTTAAAGATCTCCTCCTTGAGAACCATTAGTCATTTATTGATCCCAGACATGTCTTGGCTACAGAAGTCTTACAAAGAAAGGCTCACTGTATTCATAACCTTTTGTAGATTATATGCAGGCTGTATGAAAAATTTAGTGCTTAAGAGATCCAGGCTGTTTATGAATTAAGACTCTTTGCATGTAGGAAGCCATTCATCACAGATACAGTCTTTGAAGACCTGTGTTCTAGATGTTTGGAGGAGAGGACTTAGACCTTCAAGACTAACTCAGGAAATCAGCTGACACCTTCCTGGATAGTAGATGTTTTGTCTGTTGGATGCTAAGATCTCACTTCACAGCCCTGGCAATAATGGCAACCAGTCACTGCTGGGGTCCTAGGGTACCATCACTGGAAGGTAAGACCTGAAAGAAGTCAGCACACTGCATCATTCAAACCTGTGCCAATACCTGTCTCCACCTGGCAGGTTCATCAGTCAGCTAATGACTGAGTTGACATGGGAAAGCCTCCATTCTGAATAACACCTCATTCCATCTCTGTTAGTAGGTAACTAAAGCTCATAGGGAGTTTTCTAGGCACATCTTGTCTTTTTTCCTTCTTGTCTCTTCTTAGCTAAATCCACTCCTGAATAAGCTAAGAAACGGGAAACAATAGGAGGTCCAAGTCATTGTTCCTTCTAACTGAAGGCAAGTACTTCACTAAGTCTTAATACACCCATGAAAGAAGCCCAGTTGGTAAGCAAGTTCAGAAAAGCTATAGATGGGATTCTGTCAGGGTCAGATGTGTATAGGATGCAGATGTGAAACTTGAGTTCTGGCCTTTCTGAGTTATGATCTGGGACACATGTTTAATGCTACAAATAAGAAGCAAACTTTAACCTACAGAGGACCCTCATCATATTTCACAGTAACACATAAAAAATGCATCATTTAAAGTAGTCATCCATTATTGAGATTAGTACTTTATTAAAGGCATGCTTGATGTTAGTATATTTTTCTGTTGGAATGTAAGCATCTTGACAATTATTTGGCAAAAATTCATTAGTTAATATCACATATTTTCTATAGCACTAAAACAGAACTTTACCCCACCTTCATTCATAGTTTCCCCAATTCATGTAAGACCCCTGGTGCCCATAAAACCATTTTATAGGTCAGTTCTTCTTTGGTGGAACTTGGAATCAGGAAGAAATCAAGAAACATAATTTTGAGCTCATTATCTATAGCATTCCTGCTTCAGAGGGAGAGATGTTAGTCAGAGGAGCTCAAGTGCATATGAGCTTTTGTAGTACAAACTTTAGTGGGAAACTCAATGAAGAAGCAGCCCAGGCTAGCAAAAGGAATTGTACTACTCTAAGAAAGCAATCCTGTGTGGACTGAGAAAGGGAGAAAGGGTTAGGGGAAGAGAGGGAACCAGAGTCACATGATCTTCTTTATTATTCTGTCCATTTTCCTTCATTTTCCTGTCAGATGTTAACACCTAATTCTCTAAAAAATAAATACAACTTGAGGAAATTATGTGAAAAGGCCTCAGAGCCCAATTACTGTATATCACACTCATCCCACCAAAGATCCTTCCAAATGAACTTCATTTTCCTGTAATGAACACAATGGGGAGTGACAGCCTGGCCAAATGAAGCAGGGCTCAGCTTCAGCTTCCTCTATGCTTACACATGCTGAGAAAGACATGCTGTGAATCACTCCAGCAGCACATGTGGATGTGTGTGCACACATAAACAGGCATCCTTACACTAAACTGAAAGGCACCTGTTCCTGGGAGAGATTTTTTTTTCTGTCAGCAATTTATCATAGGCATCACTGCTGCTGGAATACCTAGTTAGTTTATGAGAAGTCATGTTTATTATGAAGTTTATTTATTCATAATAAACATGAGAAATTCAGTTAGGAGTGAATATATTGTGCTTCTCCATACCGAATGTGAAGGCATTGATGGATTACTGAGTTGGGACTCATGTCAGGTTCATTCCATCAGTCACTTCCTTAGGTGGCTCCACCCATTCTTTTACTCATGCATACATTCAACAAACTATTCACACACTGGCACATATAACACAAAAGTGAATGAGCACTAAGTCTCCACAAGAATTTCTGGTATAGTAGAAAATACAGATAAATCAAGAGTTAAAATCGAGGCTCTTATATATTACATCATTTTAAAAAATACTACATTTGAAGAATGACCAAATATCTTTCAAACTCAGATAGGCTGTATTTGCCCCTATTTGACAGATGTGCCTTATAACAAACTCTATCTCAAAATATGTACATCTGTATTTCCACTTTCAAACTTAAACTGTGCCAGGAGAACAGATGAGAAGAGTGCCTTTTCTCATGTATAATGAGGACATCTCATTCACAAGTCTTTTAATATTGTAAACATGTCTCATTCTACAACTATCCATTCAATAAATAACCACTGGGAATCTCCCTTCTGGTCAGGTGTCATGGTAGATGTGAAGTTCTGAGTGAATACATGATCCCATTCTATCAAAGGAAGCAAACATGGAAGGAATAATTTCAGCAGTAATATAGTGCCAGTGACAAAGGGAAGAATGTTTTTAAAAATGTACAGTGAGGACATGGCACAGTACATAGATCATTGTGTGATGCATCCTAGGGAGATGTGAATGAATATCTATTCACACCAGACAGGTTACTGATGGCAGATAAAAAATATAAAATGATTACCAAGCATAGTTTGGTGAAGCAATAAAGGTTACTTATAAGGGTTACTCACAGGGATTGTTTACAGGAGCACAATTAATTCCAAGCCAGATGAATCACAAAAAATTATCTTTTATTTATTTATTTTTGTTTGGTTTTTCCAGACAGGGTTTCTCTGTATAGCCCTGGCTATCCTGGAACTCACTCTGTAGACTAGGCTGGCCTCAAATTCAGAAATCCACCTGCCTCTGCCTCCCAAGTGCTGGGATTAAAGGCATGTGCTACCACTGCCTGGCACAAAAAAATTATCTTAAAATAAATGATAGATGACTCATGTAAACTGTATCCTTGAAGCTCCCTGTTCCAGATGCAGGCAGCTCCTGTAAATGCCACACTCAGACCCAGCAATTGTTTATATAACTTTGGGAAGGAGACTCATCAGCCTTGTAAGTTTTATGAACTCCTTGGACTCACTAAGTTTCCTTAGCATCATAAGACTTATGAGGCTCTCTTTACCCTACATAGGAAACACATCATATAAGAGGATGTGAATAGTTACACAATACAGCCAGGGGTTTCAGAAAAGCATTCTTGTCCAGTAAAGTCTACAGTAAGGATTGGTGTGTAATGACTGTATGAAACAATGCTCAAGTGAAGTATTTTTATTATCCTTGCTCCTACTTTTATATAACATATATTTTCCCAGAAGTCAGTTGATTTGGTTCTTAGACACTGGTAAGTATTGTTAGAATAGGACAGACACTAGTTTTTTGGCTCTCTATGAAAAAGCATGAATTATAAGGACTGAGAAGTCCCATATCCTGAAGGACCACCATGTCCCAGCCCTTGATTCCTTTGTCTTGATCATTGTCATTACTTGTGATGATATCTTTTTCAGTTTTATAGCTTCTTTCTTTGTTTGGACATTCTTCTGGGATAAATCGTACTTGAAAATTCCTTTAGTAAAAAGATATAAGAAATTTCATGAGACTCAATATTAAAAAAATAAAAAGTAAACTAGAAAGTGAGATATGTTAAATATCTGTCAAAGATGAATTTGCCCTACTTGAAGGACATTAGTATACATACGTGGATAGCTAGCATTGATATATTATCTATGATGTTCTATTAACATGCTTCATTTCACTTTATCATTCCAGTCAATGCCTCTTACATGATCAAGAGAGTTTAATGAGTTACTCTACATCATATTCTTTGTCCAGAGATAGGGCTAGAAAAATCCAAAGGTTTAAGCAATTGCATTTTCCACCATACCTTTTTGACCCTCCATAATGATACCGACTGTGATATGCAACATATAACATAAACCTGCATCCAGTATCCCTCCATTTACTCATCTTTACAGATGGCACTACACTATAATGCGATATTACTCAATGAAATGATATGCTTCTGAGTACTTCCTGTGTGCTGGTCTGCAAGCTGAGCACCAGAAGACAACAATGAGTAAGATCTGGCACCTTTTATAATGGAGTTTGCAATCAAGTTAGAAGACCAACAATTAAATAAAGCATTACAGTGTATCTTAGTAGATGCTCTGAAAGACTAAGTATAAGAGGCCACGGGAGCTCACAGTGGGCATTCTTAACCCCAGCCAGGGATGCTGGATGCAGTCTGAGCTGCTAATTATATGGATTGGAGATGCTAAGTAAATGAACAAGAGAGAAAAGTCTTTTTTTCTGATTAAGAAAAAATAACTAGCACAGTTGAATGAGTGAAGATCTGGTGGCTACTTAGAGCAAAGGGAGTTTTATGGTTCAATGTCTCAACTACAGAGCAGGAGGGGAAGAGCAGCACCACATAAAAACATTGTTAATAAGAAATTCCTGGTTTACTAAGAATAAGGGGTTATCATAATGTTAGTGATGATCCAGAGTTAGGCATGGTGGCACAAGCATGTGATCCAAGCACTTGAGAGGTGTAGGCAGGAGAATCAAGATGTTCAAGGTCATTTTGGGCTATAAAGTCCTAGGCTCTCCTGGGATTCAGGAGAAATCCAGTCTCAAAAGCCAAAAACTAAAAAAAATGAAAAATAAAAAGTAAATCAGGATCTTATAGTTGAAAGACCTTAAACTAAACTGTCATTTGCCTTACTGATTATTATTAGTAGAAGTAACTAAAAATTCTAGGAATAAGGAACTTTCTCACAAAGTCTGCTTTGGGGAGACATCAGTTTAAGCTGTGGTTTTATATGACTTCCTCTCAAAAATTTACAAGTAAAACATAGGGGACATCACTTTAGACTATCTTTACCCAGGCTTTCCAGGGGTCTGGGGGCTCCATGCTCCCTCACCCTCACATTGCCAGATCACTGCATCTGTATGAACATACATGAAACAAGGAAGTTAAAGCAGTGAGCTATAGTCAGCCATAAGTTTGATGACTTGGACACTCGACAGAGCTGATGCTTTTCTGGTTTCTATTCCTGGCTGTAAGAACTGCTCGCCATCAAGGGACTCTTCAACAGCTTGATATAACACTGTTCCCTCTCAGCCTGTTTTTAGCTCATCTATTTCCCAGATAAAATCCAGGTAATCACTTATTGGACTAACCTTCCTATATCTTTGCAAGCTCACTCTCCTCCCTTTGTTTAGTTAATCGTTTAGATTGCACATGTTTCTAGAACAGGATGTTACAATGGACTGATGGACATGGTGAAGTTTTTCATTTTGTTTTAGTTTCTTTCTTTTTCGTTTTTCTTTTCTTTTGGCGTTTTTGGTTTTTGTTCCTTTCTCTTAACACAATTGTAAAACTGAGGATTCAAAATCCAGGCATTTTAGAGCTAAAATGGCCTTTGATCATCTGGCTTTCATATTTTATAGCCCAGGAAACAGAGAACCTTAGATGTTATGCAATTTTCTGAGCCGTCTGCAGCTATTAGGTAGTAGATAGAGAACTGAGTGCATTGATGTCTACAGAAAAGCTATCTGAGCAGACGTACTATGATGCATTTTTGGTTACTCTGGTCTTTGATAGTAATAGCTCCCCATCTCCCGATCATTATACTGTGTAGGCATTATGGGAAGCAGTTTTTGCACATTGTCTCCTTTGAACCTTGAAACAATCTTACAAAGAGGACCTGGGTCATCTCTCTTACTTTATAGAACAATAAATAGCATTTACCAATAGCTTACTATAGATCCAGTGTTCCTCGCAAGCACACTTCTTTCTTTGTCTCTCTGATCAGGAAACTGAGGCAAAGTGGGTACATATACTTTTCCAAGCTTATAATGCTAGTAAGCAGGCTTTATCCAGAGTTCCCTGCCCTATAGCCATTCTCCTCTGATACTTTCTGAAGCAGTATGTGAGCTCAAGTGCATTTGATTTCAGAGCCCTTGCTCTTAACTGTATGGGTTTACAAGCACTCTGAACTTACAAACACAATTTTGACTTATATCAAAAGAATTCCTCTGGGAATTCTTAATTGGAAAAGATAAGGAAAGCAATACCATTAACCAACCCTTACAATCAGCATTGGTCAGTAAACTTATATTTATACTTCTGAGAAACAACTTTAGAAAGCCAGACATCCTCTAAAAAGCTTGGTTGCTCTGCCTGGCTTACGGAAAAACCATTGCTTTTGACCCTTAGGAAGGGTCTTGGCATGACAAAGTAGGAAAGTAATTATATCAGTTTATATCCAGTTCCCCAGTACCACCACCACATGTATCTCTGTGTTGCACACACACACACACACACACACACACGTTTAGCTCTTCTGAGTATGTGTGCGTATATACATCTTACAAAGGTACTTACTGGGAACCTCAGGCTGAATCATGCTCAGGCCACGGGTACATGATAAATGCTGGCCCACTGACATCCTCACTGGCTGTGTCCTTTTGTACAAACACAGATGGGGCCATGTAAGTCAGTCTCCTTAATATTCAGACTAATAAGCCATGGAGGATGAGAGCAGCTCAGAGGTCAGAAAGAAACCGCCCACTCATGTGACCATCAACATAGAAATTTCAAATTTGGCCTTACAAGCAATTTTCATGATAAGCCAAATGACCAGTTTGCTATTTTTCTTTCAGTCTGACATTCAGATAATACTAACCTCACTTAAATTCCTTCTTTTCCTTGTACTTTCAGAACATATGTTTTAGCATAGTTTAAATACTTTCTAATTGAAGATGCCAGTTCTCCATTAAGATGAAAGGAACTCCTTGTCCGTTGCATCTTTTTAAGCTACCCTGCAATGAATAGAAATTATGTTATTTAAAAGGCTTAGCATAATCTGACAGATAGATACAGTAATGCCTCATTAACTTGGCCTCCACAAGTGCAGAACACTGCAGAATTTTTATAATCATTTATACTCAGGGATAGCTGAGGATCGAGGGTGATCAACCCTTTCTGATAATTCGTCTCAAAGTTCCTCTTTATATAGATAATTCACAGCTTCCTACTGACTGTATTTAGAGACATTAAAAAAATCTCAAAAATTGCTGAGCTGACTGCCTGCTGCTCACTCACTAGCTCCTGCCCAGAGTCTTGGCAGCTTTTGTTTGAGAGGTAAGGGTGCTTCCTCCTGGCTCCAAAGATACTGCAGGCAGTGGTTGAGAGAGCAGGGCAAAATGAACTGCCTCTGTGTCGGCTAACAGTTCACCATTCTCCAGATCATATCCTTCACATACTCCAGGTAGCTATATGTACTCAGTTTACAATGGGGAAACAGAGCATTGAGGAAATTAACTGAGTTTTAGATGGTTTGTAACTAAAACCTTCAATTTGCAGTTACTTAGTATGATGACTGCTTTTTGGTTGTCAACTTGATAACATTTGGAGCAAAATAAAACCCAAGTGGCTTGACCTGCAAGGGTTTTGTTTTGTTTTGTTTTTTAAATTAAGTCATTTGAAGTGGAAAGACCCACTTTTAATCTGGACCTTTTGAGGTGGGAATATAAATGTAAAATCTGGGCCATGTGTTCTGCTGGGAGCTCATATAAAGGACATATGAGAAGGATGCTCCTGCTCTTTGCCTGCTTGCTCTCACCCTCTTTGGCAAGTCTATTCCTTCACTGGCATTAGAGTCTTCTTCTTCAGACCCTAGCACAGAGAGCTGTGTCCTGAAGACCAGCTGAGAGAGACATTCAGCCTTGTGGACTGAACATGTACTAGATTTTTTTGACCTCCCATTGATAGTCATTGTTGGACTGACCTGATCACAGTCTGTGAGCCCCACCCCCATACACTCTCTCCTAACTCTCTGTCTGTCTGTCTGTCTATCTGCCTATTTTATATATAGATATAGATATAGATAGATTCATTCTATAAGTTCTGTTCCTCTAGAAAACCCTAATTAATCTAAATTCAAATATTCCTATTTTGACATCTTCATAGCAAGTTACTTATGCTCTTCAAGTCTCAACCTGTATTTGTACAGCAGCAACATGATAGAAGAACTTCTCAGTCCTTATAGTAGATTATGAGTTATCACTCTGCCCTAGCACATAGAGCCACGGAACAATGGCTACTTTTAATTGTGGTCCAAGATTATACTCTGAACAAGAAGAGAAACTAGGATGAAAGTCTAGGACAGAATGTCTAAATCTGGCATCTTTTCATTATAATTCTCTTGCTTAAACTTGATTCCACTCAGGGTATGTGTGTCTCTAGTGAAATTAAGCACTGTTTGGTCTTGTTGGGACCTCTTTGGAGATGGACCAAGCAAAAGTCATAGAGCCAACTCCCCACCTGAGATTTACACAAGTATCATTGCATTCAAAAATGCATACTGACCAAGCCAATTGCTCCTGGAAGAAGTTTCACTATAAGGCATGGTACCTTGATGTCATCAAATAGGGAACAGAGTCTCTGGGAATCTGTCCTCAGTCTCATGTGTGTAGGACCCTTGTACTCTGCTGCTGGGTAGGTCATCAGTTCTTTCTGAGATAGGAAAGGGTGGGTGGAAAATGGTGACATTGGTTATTGTTACTGTCAGATGGGCCATAAGAGACAGTAGTCCAATTCCTTATTTTACAAATGATGAAAACTAGAAAGAGATGAGAAAAAATTGAACTGTCTTGTAAGATCTAACTGGTGGCATATGAGAGAGTAGAAGAGGGATTCAACCAACTGAGCTGCAGACAAATAAAATCTTACTCTTTCTTCCCTTAGGTCTACTAAACAAAGGAAAGCTAGTTCGCTCCAGGCATACGAGTGTCATCATGTATCAATCTTTGGGCAAACATTACCTGCTTTAAAATGCTTCCTTGACTATTGAATCTAAATGGTCCCTAAATCTTTCTCTATTTTCTTGTATTTTCTGTCTTTTCATCACAGTTGCCAGCCGCTGACAGTAACAGATATGTTTACTTGTGAGTGTATTGTCTGCTTGTTCTCCTGCACATGCATTCCACTGAGGGAGTGGCTCTGTTTTGATAGCAGCTATCCCCACCCTTCATCCTAGCAATTAATAAGCATTCACATAGTGTTTATTGAATAAATGAATGACAGGTAACACAAACATTCATCAGAAAAGGACTGGGTGGGAATAGTGGAAAGGCAGTGAGAAGCATTAATGTAGTTTTCTGAGCCTTGGTCATAGAAACATTAAAAGAAAAAAGAACACTTGCCATTCGGACACTTGCTAGGATTCTAGAAATCTCCATCTTTTCTTTTCAGCCCATTTGCTCTCCTCCTGCCTTTCTTGAACCACTAAACTTAGGCTTTAACTACAGGTGATTTTAGGACTGCAGTGCTCTGCTTGTCCATTTTTTCCTCATATGCTGTACATTAGCTTACCACAAATATATGCAAAAAAGGTCTGACCATCAGGATTCCTGAAGGAATGGACTGGAACATTCTTGGAGAAAAAAAATCTCATCAAAATATTTGACAATCTTGAATTATATGTAGGACCCGGTCACCTGTAAGTGTTAAGTATATCCCAAGTAAGACTATCTTCTATAGAAATACTCCTGTGCTCCAGCTTCTAGCTATAAAGAACTATGAGTTATTCTTTATATGAAGTAGACAGTATTAGGTTTATATTGAGTGTGAGGATTTAGGGATCAAAAAGGCAGAGACAGACTCACTCTCTAGCTGATTCCATCATAAGCTACTAATTGCAGAAGTCCATCAAAGAAGCTGGGGCATTAAGTTTAGCTTTTAGTAAAAACAAAACCCCCACTTGCTACCACAGGGCCTGGGTAGGCAGAGCACACCCCAGAAATGACCCTAGACTAGTACTATTAGGCTTGGGCAGGCAGAACATGTCCAAGATGACCCCTTCCTGGTAACATATGGACAAAAAGAAGCAGAATGGTGTATACACAGTGAAGAAGGGCAGAACTGGAGAGCAGGGGGAACTGAGAAACAGCCTCAGGCCACTTGAGGCCATGGTAAAGTCCTGGCCCCTGCTGCTTCCTGGTGCCACGTCTGGGTCTTTCGCCCTACAGCAGGAGGGGTCTGTTACAACCAGAAGCTATGGGGACATCCCTGGTATGGGCTGCCTCCTGGAGCAGTGTTGATGTCTGATGACTGTGCAGAGTTGGCCCTGCCTCTGACCCACTGCATCACTCACAAGAACCAGCCACACCCCTTGCCTGGTCATCCTAGCTGGCACCAAGGGCATGAGAACAGTTTAGCTTGCTCCACTTTTGGTCTGTTAGGTACTCATAAGAGGTTCTGTATGTTATCTGCACAGTAGAACTGGAAGGACCAGGTGGGAGGGACATATGTAAGCTGACCTCTAGAGTATGATCCCAGGAGGGCTGGCCCTAACAGCAGGAGAGCAAGTGAGCTAGCCTCACTCCTCACCAGCTGGCACTGATGGTTTAAATGGGAGAGCTGTCCTGCTGACTAACACAGCTACCAAGACCCAGATTCAGGTCTTTGAGCTGGCCCACCCCAAGATCTATCCTAGGTATGAATTACTGGAGTGTGTGCAGGGGCTGGTCATCCGGAACCATAGCTGCAAGATCTCCACAGCACAAGGCAACAACAGGATACCTGAGGGGAGTCCCAGTGAGGATCCAGTACTGATAGTGTAGCAGAAGCCACATGCCTCAAACCAGACAAATGACCCAGTGCAATGAACATTTGCAAAGGAAACATTTTGGGCAAAAGAGTATACTATGGGACACGCTGTGATATACCACATCTTCCATAGTGTGGGACATCTTCTTGTTTGTTTTCTTCTGGGTGGGGGAAGGTTACAACGGTAGAGCATAGATAAGGGATGGGGAGATGAGTAGGATTGGGGTACATGATGTGAA
The DNA here is from genome assembly GCF_008632895.1 of Mastomys coucha. Lineage (NCBI taxonomy): Eukaryota > Metazoa > Chordata > Mammalia > Rodentia > Muridae > Mastomys > Mastomys coucha. The sequence continues at coordinate 22,149,823 of NW_022196906.1, forward strand.
ATTCACAAAGAATCTTTAAAAAGATGTTTTTAAAAGACAGAGACAGAGATATTAGAGATGATTCTAGTTGACTTGGAGGATTTTTTTGTTTGTTTTCTGTTTGTTTGTTTGTTTTGCTTTTCTCAAAAATGATAGGAGATTCCATGGAAGAAAAGAGGTTTTGCTGGTTGTTGACATTGGTAAGGGCAAAGCTGAGTTTACTAGCACAAACCTGTAATCATAATAGTTGAGCAGCAGAGGAGAGTGAGTTTGTGATCAGCTGGGGCTACATAGTGAATTTCAGGTCAGCCTCAGTAAGACCATGTGCCAATGATAAAAAGAGACCTCTGAGGTGGTTTAGTCTGCACAAGTGCAAGCCACACAAGCCTGATGACCAGAGTTCAACCCTTAGACCCATGCAAACATGGGCACTCTGGCATCTATCTATAAACCCTGTACTCTTGTAGTGAGCAGGAGGTAGAGACAGGAAAATCTCCAAGTAGCTCTCAGGCTGGCTAACCTACATCATGCATGCAGCATGGCAGTAGGAACAAGAGAGATCCTGCCTCAGCAAAGATGAGAAAGTTGTCTACTGACCTTCATGTGTGTGCCCTGTGCCAGCATATACATGTAAACACACACATTTTAATATTCTTTTGAAAAAGATATGGGTAGGGGAATATTCTAGAGAAAGCAAAGCTTTGCTGTGAAAGTGCCTTACACACCCTGAAATACTCTAGGAGGAAGGCAAGCACAGAGGCAGGCTGGTAGTGACACCAGAACCATCCTGGAGCTCACTCTGATCTCTTTTGAGAGATCAAGGATTAATTTGTTTAGCTCTTCTCTCCAGCAAGCTCTTTCCCTCTCTCTGTGTTATCGGATTTCCATCACTAGGTGACAGAGAGTCCTGTGTCTGTGTTAAAGCACTGAACTGTGAAGCTTATTAAGAGAGAGAGAGAGAGAGAGAGAGAGAGAGAGAGAGAGAGAGAGAGAGAGAGAGAGAGAACATTCTCTCTTAAATCTGAAAGAATGATTACATCTAAAACAATAGTAATAATGGAGATAATTTTCAAAGCTAACCTTTTCTTATTGTCAACTGCTCTGCCCCCACAAGGAAGAATTAAGTAATAACCTATGTTAAGATTCTCAACAAATTCCCCATCAAGTTTGCCACATCTTCCACCCCAGGAACAGGTTAGGATAGTCCTGTTATTGATCTCCTACCCCTGAGGATGGAGGTTTCTCCAAGTCTACTGCAGTGGGGCCTCTGTTCTTTTCATTCAGACAGCTTAAGCTGTCTACATTATTTTCTCTCTGAGAAAGAAACCCTGCCACTTTTATCTATCATATTGCTTCCTTTCTTTGTGTACAGAAGAATATGTTATTTATTCAAACACCTTCAGTTATGAACTATTTTAAGATTCAAAAAGATGGAGCTCAGAGATTCATAAACCACCAGTGTCAGGATAGAACTTGCAGCTGTCTGTTTGCATGCCTCTGGCTCCTATGGGAGTCTTCTGCAGCCTCTCTATTAAGACCCAAACAACCCCAGCCATTCAGAAGATCCACTGCTCATTGGGGCGGTAGCTATCTGAGTATCTCCCTTGTGCACTAATGCCCCAGTCAGGTCCACACAGGTAGTGGTTGTGCTGTGGGGGCCAGCCACACACAGGAAATGAGAGTCTAATCTGCAAGTAGTTCTTCAGAGAAGCTTCTGTGTGCAAGTGGCATCTCCCAACGGTCTTTCTTCAAATCTACCACGTGCTCAAATGACAAGTCACTCTCACATCTGTTTCTTTTCTGTTCAATACCCTTGTATCTGCACAAGGGATGGCAGGCACCCTTAGAATTCCATTCTTCTTCTTGTTTTCATTTTGCTCTTTGCCAACTTATATATAATACAACCTTGGTACTCTCATCTCCCTCTGAACCCTTCTCTTCTTCACAAATCTCTGTCCCATAGTTACAAGTTTTTGTATTCTTCTGTATTCCACAAAACTGCACTAGGGTCCTCTGTGTGACTGTCTTAGGACTATCCATTAGAGCCTGGTGGGCATGCTTCAATGGATACACAGCTGAGTATTATGTCTCTCTGTGTCTCAGAATATGTTAGGTGCCAAAAGTTCATTAGTATATGGCACGGTCCCTTCCCTCTCCATGGTTGACAGTTACGTCAACTGACTTATGTGGGTCCCATGCCAGACAGCCCAGCTGCTGAGTTTGTAATTACCATGACAGACTCTTGTTTAGGAGATGGTGCTTCGCAGGCCTTTCACTTACTGTCAAACTCTTCCCTTCTTTCCTCACCCCTTGCAAAATGTTTCTTGTCCCTCATTTGAGTGGTATTAATGTCTCCTTTAAGGCCGAGCCCTCAGCGTTTCTTCATTTCAGCACCTTGGACAGCCTTGCATCTCTGTATTTAACTTCGTTCACTGCAAAGAAAGGGTACTCTTCTAAGAGAAGAGTGGACTTCGGTTGTGAGTACAAACACAGGCATTTATAGGAAAGTTAGATGGCAAGGCAATGCAGCTAAGCAGAGTCGAAGGCTCTCCATTAGGACCTAAGCCTCCTTAGCTGTGTGTTCTCTACTGTGTGTGCAGTTCTAGGTGTGGCTTCTCTCTTATGGAGTGATGTCAGTCCATCCAGGAGTGGTTGTTTCTCTGAGCCTGTCTCGCTCTTCTGTGCTCTTTTCAGGCCCTCACACTCTGTCTTCCCCGTGATCCCTTCTGCTGGTGGTGCTCTTACCGAGCTTTATTTGGCTAATTGGAATTTTCATTGCATGTCGAGTTTCTTTCAGTATTTCTCCTTATTTAATTCTATTTTTGTATTCTGAATTGTTTTTCCCTTCTCATTTGGCCATGTGTATATTCTTGGATTTCGAACCGTTTACTTTGTGTCCTCTCTCAATTCATTCAGCCTGCTTATTCATGTCCTCTTTAAATTCTTTGAACTCCATTGTAATTGTTGCTTTGAATTCTGTCTTGAGTTTCATTCTTCTTGGAGGCCATTACTATAGCATTTGTTGCCTTGTGGGGAGCAGACTTATAGTCTTGGCTTTTCATATTGCTTGTGTTTTACTGGCAAGATCCATACATCTGACGTCATGTCCTTAGTTCTTTCTGTTGCAATGTGTTTTCAGCCCACTGGAGTAAAGTCTAGAGGTAAGCAGCAGACTGGAGCGACTAGGGGAGACTAGATGGGGTAGAAAGAGGTGGGGGCTAAGGAGGTTCATTATCAAGCCCCGACAGCCTAGATCACTTGTGGAAAATTAGTTTGAGAGCTCTAGAAGCATGTGAAGGGGCAGAGGCATTCCAGGGTGGAAGGAAGAGATCCTTGCAAGATTATAAGTGATGGTTGAGATGGATGGGGGCTCTAGGGAAGGGCAAGTGTCACAAATTGTGCAATAAAAGGGTTGCTTTATGTGGTCCTGCTTAGCCAGGTTATATATGGCTGTTTGGCTAGAAAGAGCTCTCAAGATTGGGTAAGGGACTCTCAACATTGAGTGAGGGGATCTTAGACAGTTAGGGAGAGGGGGTTGTATTTCTGATTCTACATTTGGCTGCCCATGGTATTTAGGCTAAAGAGGGCTCACAGGTTAGGACATATAGATCACAGACATTCAAAGAGGAGAATGGCCTTACGTGGTCTTGTTAGGCTAGGCCACAGGTCCATCTTCTTACACTAAATGCAATATGTGATCAAATTTGAGTTTTTCAAACACCAGACCATTTATTTAACTCAGAGCTGTGAAAATACAATAAATCTATTGAAGACTTTTCACCTGTGTGTCTATAAAAGTATGTCTCCCCATTGGCTTTTTAAGATAATATGCAGGATCTATAGCAATCAAAATGGAATATTGTTATAAATACTCTCATCATTTCTATCAGTACAAAAATCATTATCTAGGATAAAAATCTTTTGAATTCATATCAGAAGAAAATCCAAGTAATATTTTTGTTTGCTCCAACAAAGCTGAAAAAATCCTAATCTCATCTATCTTCTTATAGCATAACAAATATGGCTATCTTAAATGAAACAGGGGTCCCTTAGAAATAGCTTGTCTGGGTTGATAATTATGTCTTTGAAATAGACCTAGGAGTTCAGTAGTAGAGCCCCAGAGGAAAACATTTAGTATCCAACTTTTCCCTTTTTTCTAAGCCCTGGAACATGTCTTTTCCTCCAACCTCTTACTTGATCTCTGACTAAAGGCTAATTGGAGAGCTGTCTTTACTGAGCTCATGCTTGCTCCATTGAAGCAAGGAGTTGGTAAAGTCAATTGCATATGGGCACCTGTGAGAGGATGGCTCAAACTTGCTGGAAGGCCTCCAGCTTTTGCCAGATCAATACTTCCTGCAGTGCTGTTGCTATTGAATTGGAATTCATGGCCATAAACACTATTTCTCAGCCTTCCAGGGACAGAGCCTCACACTCTTTCCAAAGACTGGCTTGCTCTTGTGATTGCTCCTTCCTCTCTGATAAATGGCCCCTCATCCATCTCATCTCCAACCTCAGTGTCCCATGAAAAGCAAGAAGATGGAGCACAGAGCCCACATACAGGCTTAGTACTGTATGGGGTTTCCTGATGTCACATTCTCTGACAGATACTGTGTACTGAGTTTAGTATAAAACTGAGAGTTGATAAGGTTTCTGCATTAAATGAGTGAATATATAAATGCTTAATGGTCTTTTACCAAAGAGCAGATCTTAGGTAGAGGAGAATATTCCAACGGAGAACTAACTTATACCACTTCCACCTATTTGGAGTTCAAGAGCAAGATCCCAAAGACCTATTATGTTCTGACATCAAATCAGATTGCTGGCCAGAGGAGGTTGATCTCCATGCCTTCTTGTTTGTAATGATACTAAAACATTGCTGTTTCAATAGAATTCATGTCCAGGCTCAGTGTAATGCAACAGAATACATTTTGTTAAGAGTTGGAGCAGAGCATCACTCTACAGGAAGTCATCTTGGCAATGTGCTGGTTTCCTTGCCTTCCCCTTGATTTCATCAGAAAGAGGAAAGTCATATTGTACATTGTCCCTATTTCCAGTAAGCCTTTAGGATCACCACAGTTACAGGAACAAGTTTGTATGCTCAGCCATGTAAATAAAGAGCTCTTTAGAATGTCAGGCACTCATTGATTACAAGTGTACCCACATAAACAACAGGGTGATTGGGCATGACTGGGCATTCAGGGTAGTCTTTGTTTTACTTGCTTTTGCTATGTTAGGTTCTCAATTGTCCCTCACCCTCTACTCTAGCTCTGCCCTTTTCTTCCATTACTCTATTATGGACTTTGCATAAAAGGAAAGAAATAGCATTTGATTGTACATAAATCTTTCTATGAACAGTGATATTAAAGGGTAACACAGTTTTAAATTTCAGAATTGGTGCTTAGCTCTAACTTAGGCATTGAGAAGCATTTGACTGGAAAGAGAATTAGAAAATAGTCTGTATTCTGGAACTTTCATCTGAACTCTTAATTTTGCAAATGTTCACACACACTAGCATCTCCCAGGAGCCTCTGGGAAGGTTGCTAGTTAGAAGGTAGACATCAATGTTACCGCTGGAGAAAAAGTAAAGAGAAAGTGAGCAGCAGTGTGAATGGATAGCCTAAGCTAACATTGAAAAACACCACAGTGTTTAAGAAATCCATTAATAACCCCTATAGGGCTCAGGGGCAGAATTGATTTAGAGAGTTTAAGAAATTCCACACCAGCCGGGCGGTGGTGGCGCACGCCTTTAATCCCAGCACTTGGGAGGCAGAGGCAGGTGGATCTCT
>NW_022196906.1:22155660-22163889 GCF_008632895.1 Mastomys coucha
AAAAAAAAAAAAAAAAAAAAAAAAAAAAGAAATTCCACACCTGACTTAGTGCAATAAACTTCAAAGTCATTATGAAGAATTAGTTAAATTTCTTTGTTCTTCCTGCATCTATTTTTTCTTGATCCTATTTACTTCTTTCTTCAATTTGTAAAGACAGCTGTGTACTCATCTCAGTAGTTCATGAATATTGGAATACTGAAGCTTCTCATAAGTAACTTGGCAAATTAGTCCTATGTCAGTCACTACTATGCTTGATCCTTATGTCCAGGAAAATATTTGTAATTGCTTTATATTAGGAGAAAAAATAAAATAGTCTAATCAATTTTTGCTACTCCTTGGGTTCAGTTCTGACTTTATATGGCAATGTATTTTGTTCAGGAGCCAAATACTTACTGAGTATCTACTGTGAGCCAAGAGGATGTGAAGAGCTGGAGAACAGAGCTACGGAAAAAGCAGATATGCCTGTACCATGTAGATTTTATGATTCAATAAGAACTTGAAGCCATGTAAGAGACATCTGTGACTTAGGTAGTAAATCTAGTCCATATAAAGCTAAAGACTATTTTTTTCATTATGACTTTTAATCACACACTTCTTCCTAAACCTATTTAATCCTACACAGATACCATAAAGATGTTTTATTAAATGTGTGATTGATGGCAGGATGTAACATTTGATTTTTGTCAATGGACCTTGATTGGGTGCCATAATGAGTGTTAGAGACTGAAAGCAAAGGAACCTTAATATAGTAAAGAGGTTATCATTAAAATCAGAATGAAGGTTGGCAAGGACAGATTGAGGATTTATAGAAAGGCCTTTGTTTTCCATGTTAAGAGTGCCAGCATCTTTACTCAGGAGTTCTCTTCCTAAAGCAACTGCCTTCAACGAGAATTTATCATGTACCTATTCCATGTTCTACACAAAAAGATTTCGTGTGTTATAGGAATTGTTGCCAATATAACACAAAGCTACATAAGATATGGTTACAGTTTTACTAAAATCAGGCTAAGAAATTTAAAGAAACTTATGTTTTCTCCTATGAATGTCCTTTCCATAGCAATGGGATGAAATTAGTACATATTAAGTACCCACAACACACAAAACTCATGAACTCTTTGATCTTACTATTCATTAAAGGAGAAGTGTGTGTGTGTATGTGTGTGTGTGTGTGTGAGAGAGAGAGAGAGAGAGAGAGAGTATGTGTGCCTGCACACACAACTAAAGAAATGTTATGACAGGCCGTAATTCTGATTCAACTGGGGAAGAAGAATCCACACTACAGATGGCAGCACAGAAAGATATTTAAGGGGCTCACCCCAGAGCTGCACCCTTGGGAAGTATTTCATTGCATCATATCATGAATTGCATGCTAGCAACCACGTTAAAGTTGTAGATACATGCAGTTTGAGAGGTATTGTAAGTGTGTCAGTGGCCAAGTTTTAGAAGGGATACCATAATGAAGTCATGGTGGAACAACATCATCAGTATGGATTCTGAATAACATAAGCACTGTGAAATTACCATAATACTCTAGAAATGGCCTTTTATCCTTTATGGAGGTAAGGCAGAGGAGGTAGAAAAGGATGGAAGTCTAGGTGTGGAAAATGGCTAAGAAGTATTGTCTGGAGCTAGGCTGGGATGGCCCTAACTGATAACTGATGCAAAGGATGTGAGATACAAAAGTGAGGCTCAGTAGGTTAGAGAGTTAGGTAGAGAATTTTTTCTCTGTACCTGAAATAAGTGGCCTACCTCCTTGAAAAACAATTAAAATAAGATGTTTTTACTGTGGGCATTGCTTATCTAAGAATCCAGTAACATAATAGTACCACACTCTTGGAAACTCCCCATTTCCTAAAGTAATAGCTTGTGTTATTTTGAATACTGTTTTCTTTTCCTCCTTTCTTTATTACAAGCCATATAGGACATTGATTATTGCTGTTATTATTATAATTCTTAAAATTACATTTTCTTTGCATCATAAATCAATGGATTCTCTTCCCTCAAGGCACTCCTTCTATTTAAGGAGCCAGATCGATTTTTACAGTATATGCCAACAATAAATCTTGGGGTCTTGTTTTTCTCCTCCTGAAGACTTTGGATCAGGATTATTATTATCATTATCTCTTATTTATTGAGTGCTGTCACTAGTCTCAGCAGTGTACAAATATAAATGGATAAACATCATCATTAAATCTGTTTCCAAAAGGAGCATGTGTTTATCCTGAAAGAACATATTTGAATTATGAAAATAATGCCATTAGTGGTTTTCATTTCCTGGAAAACATTGTCTTTGTGGTCAATTCAACCTCTGTAGCATTTTGAGTGGTGTGGGACTGACCTTTCTCTCTTGGCTTCTTTCCAAGTTGGGGGATAACCTCTTCCTCTCGAAAGCTACTCATGGCATAACTGTAAGAGCTTAGGCTCTATAACTTTCAGGTTTTCTCACCATTAATGACTTGCATAGAGCCCATGTTGCTTCTCCAGAGAGGTAGAGGGGACACTATTACTTGTCCTGGACTTTCTCCTCTCCTTTTTCACTGTCATTTACAATGACTGAAGAAAGGTGAATTTATAAGACAACACACAAACTTAGGATCCATATAGCTCCACCAACCAGAAGTTGGATAGAGACACATCTATCATATGTGATTCCCAGGTTATGAATGCTGTAGAGGTTCCCTTTCCTACCTACCTCTTAAGCACTTCTACTCAGCCTCTGCTTGGGACAGGTTGGACCACATCTAAGTGCACACATCTTCATTTGCCAGCAGTATATTCTATTGATTTCTACATTGGCAGAGAATATATTTAAGGCCAGAAGAAATCCACTGTTTTCTCCCATCAATAATTTTTATAATTAATTGAAACTCATTTTAAATGCCGTGTTAATAAGAGCATAAAAGAAAAAAAGGTATCCAGTATTGTTGGTTTAATATTGCTGAATCACTGACTTAAGAGCATCAGAAAAACAAAAAACAAACAAACAAACAAAAAACAAAGAGGTTAAGTGACTTGCTCAAACCGAATAGCTAAAGCATTGCAGAGATTCCAAGCTTACCCCCTTTTAGCAATTTGCACCACATAAGGCAAAGGAAAGACAAACACCAGCCAACAAAGAGCAGAAACAGGATTGCAAGGACTGTAGTCCACATCAAGATTCAGAGAGTGGTGCTAACTGCCTGGGGCACAGACTTGCAGGCACATGATGTTAAACACCCTTCTGGGTCTGAGTAGGCAGTTCATCTGATAATCACACACAACTCAGAACTGTTTATCTTCCAGAACTAGGTAAAAAAACATCTCATGTATATCTTATGACCTTCACTGGGAAATGGACTCAGTTTTAAATATGGCCATCAATCTGGAAATGAGTTTCTGCCCCTGTCCAAATTTAAAAAAACCCAAACCATTCCCAGCATCAAGGCATCAGGGTTATTGCTCTGGTTTCAGAGGATCAAAACCTCTCAGACCAAGAAGGAAATGATTCCGCCCTCTCATCTGCTTCTCTAAATGAGAAAAGCCAAGCACTTAAAACCCAATACCTCACAAAGGACTTATGAGCATTTTATTCCATAAGCCAATATTTAATGAGCACTTACTTAATTGTGTGCAATGATATTTCATTGTTTTTTATTGTACTTAGATGAAAAGAATATATTTTTTTCTTTTTTTTTCAATTCATATCGGCACTCAACAGTGCTGCCTCTCTTTAGTTCTAGTGTTTTCTTCACTTATGATTAGAAGCAAGCAACCCATTCACCAAATGTTTTGCCCATTTATGAACTTGGTCAATGACTGCTCACAGGTTTCAGAATGCTAGCCACATATCATTATATCAGTGGGAATGTGTGAAATTACAGGAGACAAGAAGAGAGACTGGGATACTTTTCTTCTCAGGTACAAAGACAGACTTATTTTCTTTCAATGACTTCTAATGTACAGAAACACACACCTGACATTATAAGTCAGGATCAGCAATCACTTAAAAGAAGGCAGTGGATGAAGTTTTCCTGCAAACTGCTAGTACGACCAGAAGCCAACTTTAAAAGCCTGAGCAACTAACCAAATACATTTCCTCATCGAAACCATGAGATATGACCCTAATATATCAAAATATACTTACCATTGCTGATCAAGGTAATGAAAACCAAAATCATAGGGAATTGTATATACCCAGAGTATGGCTCTAACAAAAAGGATGTGAAATCAAGAATTGATGCCAATGGAAAGAAACTGGGAAGTTCCTATTAAGACCTTCTGGCCACATCTCTAAGGTGTGAGCATAGTTACTGTGCTACCCAGTGATCTCAGTCAAACCTTACACACAAAGTAAAATAGGAGTCTCCACACAACTGTTTACACCAATCCTACTGAGAATAATATTGGTAATAACCCCAAAGTGCAAACAACCCAAGTGTGTTCCTGGTTAATGGATTAATGAGTATAAATAAAAACTACATGTAAACATATTGCTAGAATATTTTTTGGCCATTAAAAGGCAATGAAATATTGATATAGGTACAACATGTATGAAACTTGAATATATTATATAGGAAGGAAGCCAGACACAGAAGACCACATATGGTAATTTCGTGTATGTGTAAACTCTAGATCTAGAGACACGAAAAAGAATATCAGTAGTTACTATGACTAAGACTGAGTATACAGACTGGGAGTAGAACTGGACTTTTCTAGGGTGATAAAAATGTTCTAAAAATTGATTGGGGGACATTGTTCAACACAGTAAAGATACTAAGATCTATTGAAGAATTTGAGTGGGTGGGTTGCATATTAAATACCAGTGTTGGGGGTGGGAAGAGGAGGAAGGAATAATCAAAAAAGTGGAGGAAGACAAGGAAGGAGGGAGGGAGGAAAGAAGGGATGAAGGAAGAAAGGAAAGAGGCAACAAGAAGTCATAGTAGTGGTCATTTTAAAACATCACCAGAAAGTTTCTGGTGTACATTGATGGCATTTTTTTTTCTTTCTGCTTTTCATCCCTTAGACTAGCTCCTGAAAAAGTAGCAATTATGTTTGCAACATGCTGCCCTACAAGATGGAACCCAGCTTTATATGGAGCTTTTTTGGATTTTTCTCTCCATTGAGAAATTTTAGATGTTGGGATTTGATGGTAGCTTAAAGCAAATCCCCAGCTGGTCACAGCATGGTAGACTCTGGCTTTTGGGAATGGAATGCATCAGGAGCGTTTGTGTTAGGTGCTGTCTGTAAAATTATTGATCCTGCTTGCCTGGGGCCAATAGGAACAGTGTGGAAATGATAAAACTCTTTGGAACTAAAATGTAGAATTGAATGAAAATACAACCAGATCCCACCAGGGGAGGATGAAACCTCTGTATGCAGTCTGTTGACACAGGCAGCCACAACTATTTACTTTCCCAGTTCTGTTAGAAGAGTGTTCAATTGCCCTAGTTTTAAGCAGCCTCCAGAGGAGAAACAATGGCTTCTTTCTCTCAGTTACCCAGACAACTGGTTCCTTTGAGAATCAACCATAAATCAATGAGGCCTTCCATGGTGAATGACCTCTAATTTGCATTAATAAATTAGTTGTGTTATATACAAAAGTAACTAGTATATGTAATGATTGAGAAGAGGGAAAAGGTAGCGAAATTTATACTGGCTAAACCCAGGCATAGCATCCAGATAAATCAGACAGTCAATATATGATTGACTGAAGAACTATCTTATAAACAAGAAAGGAAATGAATGTCCTGGCCATTCAGCATTCCAGTAATGGAGAGAATGGATGTTGCCCTTATTTATCATGTATCCTGTATATAGTATTTCCTAATGAAGAATCTATTTTTCTAGTTCATGTTTAAGTATGAAAGAGACATATTGAAAGGAGCAGTTGACTCCAGAGGTTGAAGTAACTGTGTGATCCACTGTTTGCTTTCTTGGTCTTCAGTTTCAATGTACAATACAAAAGGAAAAGTAGATCAAGTAGAGAATTGTCATGTATAGTTGGGGATTAAAGCCAGATAATGTTTACAGCTCATACCTAAAGTATACCTATAAATGGAAAAGGATGTTTTTCTGTTTCTTAATGTATGTGTTAATTTATTTAAAAAATACACAATTTTATTTATAATATGCTGGCACAGTGCTAAGGTAAAGAAAGCCCCTGTCCCTGTGGAGTTTACATTGGGCTTTTAGAGTATAAACTACAAAATCAGCAAATAACCTGGGAAAATCACCCCACAGGTAAAACACCTCATCTGCAAGAGTGTGGATTAGGGCTCTGATCCTCAGAACCTACATAAAAAACTAAGTTGATCTGGCAGCCTGCTGGTAAACCCAGAAGATAGACATGTGTTCCCTAATCCCTGGGATAAACTAGCCAGCCAGACTAGCTGAAACTGAGTGTCCAGGGTTCAGGGAGAGAACCTTCTTCAATATGTGAGGTAGAAAGAGATTAAGGAAGAGATGTGATGCCAATCTTGCACCTACATATATACATGCACATTCACATTTATGTCACATATACATAAACATACTCATACACACATACATACATACATACATACATGCCAAGTACAAATACCAAATAGTAAATATATAAGTATGCATGTCACTTACATATTGAAGCCACCAGAATTGATAGTAATGCTAGAGACTGGTAGAGTATGACCAAGGAGCTAAGGCAATCACAGCTTCATGTTGGGGAGAGAAATGAATGGGGAGACGAAGAAGATAGTTATGAGAATAGAGGCAAGTTCATCACTCAAAGCTTTGAGGGCTATATGAGGCAGGAGGAAAGCAATTTCACATGTTCTAACATGAAACCAGAGATCCAAGAAGCACAATAGTGGCAAAATTCCTGGGAACAAGGAGAGAAGAAAGCAGACCAAAATGTACACTGATGGACAAAGTAAAACACATTATAGGTGGGAAATCAGCCATGAGTGGGGAGAAGGACTCAAAGGGGATAGATGTTTTGTATGTTTGTTTGAGGGTTGCAGAGCTGTGGGAAGGTAGTTTTGATGTGCTAAGATGGTGTTAGAATGCTATTAAAAATATCATTTTGGGTAGCAAATAGGTAGTTATATATACAAGTCCATTGCTAAAATCACTTCAACAGTGTACAAGTACAGCAATTGGGTCTCTGAAGGAAGGCATGATGGGTAGTTTTATCTCAATGTGACATAAGTTGTCTGAAAGGAGATAACCTCAATTAAGAAAATGCCTCCATAGTATTAAGCTGGAGGTGTTTTCATAGTTAGTGATTGATGGGGGGAGGACTCAGCCCATTGTAGTTGGCATCATTCCAGAGTAGGTGGTCCAGGGTGCTATAAGAAAGCAGAGCGAACAAGACATGATAAGCATCCCTCCATGGCCTCTGCATCAGCTCCTGCTTCCAGGTTTATTTTCTGTTTGAGTTCCTGTCCTGACTTCCTTAGATGATGAACAGTGATACATGACTGTAAGCAGTTTGTCCCTAAGTTCCCTTTTGGACACAGGGTTTCATCACAGCAATTGCAAATCTAAGTCAGGTAGAGGCGGAAAGAAAGCATACTTAGTGTTACTTCACTAATTATGTCAGATCTAAATGCAGCAGAATGCATCAATGAGGACAATTTATGGAACTCCTCTTTATCCATTTGGAGAACACAAAGTATCTTTAGCCAGAAGCGAAACAATAAAAAGAATCTCACTGCTCCCTTAATATTTAATTTCGTCCTCAAATTCTGGAAAGTCCATCTTTGGCATCTTATAAACATTGGTATAGGTTTTATTTGTTTTCATTATTTTTATTTAATGATTTCACAAATGAATATACTATATTCTGATTACCAATTCCTTCACCCTTGGTGAAACCTCATTCTATTCATCTTAATATGATACACGTTTTACCCTGTCCAATTCATCTGTGACTTTTCTCTTTTACCTTCACCCAGACCTCAAACTTTTTAGTATAATTCAAGTTTCTATTTCCTATAGGAAATAAAATAAGACTCAATCCTTTCTTTCTCTAAGCTGTAGAAATTGGTTGCAATGGAATGGATGAAAGAAAGGTAAACTTGGATCGAGTTCATCACTGACTGCGCAAAGAAGGGCATACAGTAATGAACTGCTTTCCCACTGAACATTACTCTTCAGAGCTATGGCAAGGTCAAAGGTGAAGGAAGCTTGCTTAAAGAGAAGGACCAGGTTCTGGCTATTATAAATAAGGCTGCTATGAACATGGTGGAGCATGTGTCCTTGTTACATGTT
>NW_022196906.1:22164823-22202855 GCF_008632895.1 Mastomys coucha
AAGAAAATATCTAAAAAAAAAAAAATAAAATAAAATAAAGAGAAGGACCAAGTCTGCTATGTGTGTTAGAATAAGGTGCAGTTAGTCTGGTGTGTGGCAACATCCAGACAGGACTGGATTAAGTCTTACTAATAATTTCAAGGACAATTCCTCAGCAGATATATCCATTCTTTACACTCACTTGATCAGGCCAGAAATATACCTCCTATTTGTTAACTGGTGTGACTTTATTTTTTCATAAGAACAAAAGACTCATAAGATCTAGAGGTCAGAAACGAGGTAAAATATTTCTAGACCTTCGGCTGAGACAGAAGGTTTCAAAAGCTGTTTTCTATTATCGCCCAGAACCAGCTTCATGTTTGGACAGTGTGGTGTACCAAGAGTGAAACGACTTGGAAATGTGTCCCGACGTCGGCATGTGTCAGCTGTGTGGTCTGGGATAGCTTCTTTCGTTCTTTTGATCTGCCGTTTCCCACTTTATAAATTGGGAGGAAAAAAGATAAAAACCGATGACAGTTCCATCTGTATGGTCTACTTCATGGGAACAAGACAACGATCCTGCGAAATAAAGGCTATGATCACACTTTAGAAGCTGTAAAGCTGCATGTAAACCATGTGCATGATGTTATACCTCACAATGTCAAAGATAGGCTGCCAAAGCTCTCAATGCAGTACCTTCAGCTGCATCAGATTTGTAAGAAGCACAAATCCTAATGTCTTTAAACTCTGCTGATTTTGAGATCTCGCCACATCCCTTTCTTGATGAGCAGTCAGGGTGAGTGGAATGTGACTTGAGACTGAGCCAGAAAACCAGGAAGATTGTGCAAAAAGCAGGGATCAAGTAGGTGTCTGAGTTTGGAGTCTGTTGTTTAATAGCTCACACGTCCTATGGAAGTGATGGAGCCCAAAGTCACACAGCAGAGCTTATGTGGAAGCTTGGCATGGTCCAAGATGGAGTTTCTTATGGAACTCATCACAAAACCAGAACCTGTGAGTGCCCAAGGAGAGACATGGCTGAGGAAACCAGACTAGGGTGAAGCAATGAAGACAGTAAATTGTAGTGAAAACATGAGCATCGTGCTTTAAAATTGTTTTAGGGAAAAATCAGAGTATGATGCTGTATATCACTGATATGATCCTTGCCCCAGGATTCCCCAGATCCACTTTGCCTGAAGTAGACTCTCAATGCAGCATCATTTATAAAACAGATTATGATACACTTCCGTTCAAAGTCCCACAATGACTTACAGTTCTATGTCATCTGCTTCAAATCTTTCCTTAATTGTAACCTACTTGGTGTGAAGTGTGTTTTGAAAATAATATTCAAGATTGCAATCCCCCCAGCACCAGGCCATTTAATTGACTCTGCTTGAGAACTTTTCTCTAGGACTTGACATCATCTAACAGGCTGTGTAATTGGCTTACTTATTATTATCGATTACTGCTTGCTTGTACCTGCTAAAGGAGAATAAAAGAGCAAACTTCCCTGTGACTGTTTGTTCGTGAATGTCCCAAGGATCTAAAACTTCTAGATGAAGCAGATCTATCATAATGTCATTATGTGACTGTGTGCAAAGGTCACACGGTATGGTAGGAACACCAAGGAGGCAGATAGAGCAAAACCCTTCCCCTGTAGCTGGTTCCTAAGACAACCACTGATCCCTAGTTCCCCCTCCCTCTCTTGTCTACTCATGCTCATTTCAGCCATATCATAATTTGCCTATCCATTATCAACATCCATTCCAGAGGCCACCTAGAGCAGGTAGTGGACACAAGTTTCAATTGCTTTTCAGTGATATGTCATAGAACAGATATTTGCAAGTGAATCATCATTTAAACTTGACCTAAGAAGACAAATGGCATCCACTTAAATGGCACTCTAGATGGCCCGTTGCTTTCTATTCTGTTTCATACATGGACTCTTTGGGACTCCTAGTCCAGTCTGAAGCCTAATGCTTTGCATATGGCAAGAGGATATGACAAGAGGATATGGCAAGCGGTAACATGTCATTCCCTGGCCTTTTTCGCCTTTTTTTTTTTTTTTTTTTTTTTTTTTTTTTTTTTTTTTTTTTTGGTTTTTCAAGACAAGGTTTCTCTGTTTAGCCCTGGCTGTTCTGGAACTCACTCTGTAGACCAGGCTGGCCTTGAAATCAGAAATCTGCCTGCCTCTGCCTCTGAAGTTCTGGGATTAAAGGCGTGTGCTACCACTGCCCAGCTTTAGACCACTTTTAAGAAACAATTAAACACCAGTGAAAGCCAAGTCTAAGTCTAGTTTATAAGGTAAACTGTCAAACTGGGTCATACCTGTTTCAATCTGAACTGAAATAACCACAAAATCAAAACTGTATTTCTGGCTTTAGTCTTGACTGTGGAGGTCTCAGAAGGCTGACAACATCCAGAACCACATTTCTATTGTCATTAGAGTAGATATGTGTTTTGAGAGTATAATGCCTTTGCCTTCTGAGAACTGAAAAAGGTCACTTTCTGTTATCATATATATCATATTCCTTTTAAGACTCATGAGCCTATAGAAATAATATAGAGGCCTCCAATGTAATGAAACAAAGAGCTTCTGAGTTATGCCCAATTTCTATTCCAGATAGATGAGATCACCAGTTCATAACGATGTATCCGCTTCCATGGTCACCATAGCATGATTCACAATAGCCAAGATACAGACATAATCTGAGTGCTCATCAGTGGATGTATGAATGAACAGCTGTGATATATTGTTTGTATGTTCAATATTTATCATATTATTCAGACTTTAAAAGCACCCTACCATTTGCTACAATGCAGACAAATATATAGAACACTATGCTACATATAAAAAAAGAGACACAGCTTTAGTTATTTAGATTATTTTATGATCTTTTTATATGTAGAACCTAAAGACACAGAAATTGTTTGTATATAATACACTGCAGCCTGAAATGTAATATATGCAACGGCATTTTTTCTTTTATTGAAAGTAGATTTTCTTCATACAATATATCCTGATTACAGTTTTGCCTGTCTCTACTGCTCCTCGTTCTCCCCACCTCTACCCCATCTGGATTTACCCCTTTCTGTATCTCACTAGAAAACAAACAGTCCTCTAAGAAATGGTAATAAAATAAAGTAAGCTATAATAAGATAAAGCAAACACATTTGGAATAGGGCAAAACAAACAGAAGGAGAAGGCCTAAGAAAAGGCACAAGAAAAAGATACAGAGGCAGAGACCCACTCAATTCTACAAAAACACAAAACAGAAAAGACATAATATATATATGCAAAGGATCTTTAGTGTGAATAAATGAAAAAATAAAATTAAAAATTAGGATAAGATGTTTTAAAAGCAAAGAAAAGAAAAAAGAAAAAGAAAGGAACAAAGAAAGATCTCTGACAAGACAAAGTTAGACAAGGACTCTCCAAAGGCGCCCTTGAGTTCATTTCTTTTGGTCATCTACTTCTGGGTACATAGTCTACTAAGAAGAATAGTTTCTTTCCACAATGAGAGTCCCTTGAGAAAAACCTGATTTTCATTTGGAAGTGGTTATTAAGATAACTCTAGGTTATCTCCACTTAGTTAGGAATAGGGCCATGTCCACTTCTAGGTGCACATCTGATGCAGACCCATGCAGGCCGTGCGCATGCTATGTCAGTCTCGGTGAGTTCATATGTATATTGTTTCTTTTGTGTTTGAAAAGCCTTGTTTCCTTGCTGTCTTCTATCCCCTTGGCCCTTACACCCTTATTTTCCCCCATTTCTAGAAGGCTCCCTGAACTCTGAAGGAAGATCTTTGACAGAAATATCCCATTTGGGGCTTAGTGTTCCAAGGTCTCTCACTTTCTTAATGTTTTTGAGCTTTGAGTCTCTTTGCTGTGTGAGAAAACTTCTTTGATGATGGCACAAATGATGGCACTTCTTTGATGACAAAGGCACTGATATGTGTGTATAGCAGAATGTCATCAGGAGTCATTTTGTTACTGAGTTCCTTTAGTACAGTACAGTATTTAGTTTTAGCCTCGGTCCCTGGCATACCTAGTCACTGTGCAGGGTAGGGGTTTCCTCTCATGGAATGGGCCTCCAGTAAAATCAGTTATTGATTGGTTATTTCAACAAACATTATGTTCCCTTTGCTTTAGCATGTCTTACAAGCAGGACACCTTGTAGATGGAAAAGTTTGTAGCTGGGTTGGTGATTAAATTTCTTCTTTACTAACTTGCAGAGTATCTCCCAGTACCAAGAACATTTCCTTGCAGGGGTGAGGTATCTAGATAGGTATCAGCTTAACTGCTACAGGTTCATTGCTGAGAAGAAAGCTCAGTGGGTAAAGCCTGTGCCACACAAGAAAATTGACAATCTGAGTTCAGATGCCCAGACCCAGACCCAGAGGCAAATGCCCTTAATCCCAGCACTCAAGAGGCACAGGCAGGCATATCTTTGAGAATGTGAATTCCAGGCCAGTCAAGGCTACATTATAATGAGACCTTGCTTATTTGTGTAATGTTGGTTTGAATTTGTTATTGTTTTAAAATGTGAGCTCTCCAGAAATCTGGTTCAAAATTAGCTTACCAGAACCCATGTAAAAGTTAGACATGATAACATAAGCATCTTTAATTACTAAACTTCTGGCTAATACCCAGAAGCTAGCAGGTTAACCTGCTAGGCACATTCAGGTTATATACCACACCCTAGGTTGTCCCCTGGCTTCCACATAAACTGTGACATGTACTCAAGCATGTTCTCTCCCCCCCCACCCTCTCTTTCTCTTCTCTCTCTCTCTCTCTCTCTCTCTCTCTTTCTCTCTCTCTCTCTCTCTGTGCGCGTGTGCGTGTGCGTGCGTGTGTGTGTGGGGGGGGGAGAGAAACAAAGGCAGAGAGAAACAGAGACAGAGATTGAGACAGAGACTGAGATAGAGAATGAATCCACAAGCCTCCTGCAGTTAACTTTCTATATCAGGTACATTATCTAAACCAGGCTGCAAAAAAAGAAATAGAAGAAATGAGAGAATGAGCTGCTTCCTATCTTCATAAGCAATGATTGCATGACAACAGAAAGCTGCAGTTTGGTGGGAGGGAGAATTGTTCTGATTCATTTTATTTCGTTTTGAGAGTAGCTCACATGGCTCAGGCTGTTCTCAACTTAACTACATAGTTGACAGTAGCCTTGAACTTGGACCCTCCTGCCTGTGCTTTTTAATGTGTGCAACCACACCCAGGATAAAACCCTTGTTTCTTATTCTGAAAACTTGCTTTTGTTCTCCATTCTCATTCTCCAGCCCCTGTCAGACCTCCACCTTGCTCTGTACACTAAGCTTTCTTAGCATGTTTCAACTTCTGAGCTGTTCACTAAGCACTGTTGTTCTAATTGCTCCACTCCCAGCCTGCCCATGCTGTCCCTGTGGCTCTGCTGTTGAAGGCTCTCTCCTTCCCTGAGACTGGCTGTTGCGCACAGCCGCTCACAGAGCAGCCCTGCTGACACAGTGAAATAAAATCAGAAAGCTGTATTAATTTAAGTGGCTTTCTTCACATTTAGGACTGCTATTACAGTGTTGATGGTTGGTAATAAAAGACCTTTTAGTGTGGGAAATCAAATAATCTTATACAAATACAAATGGGCCCGGACAATGATTATCCTAATGTAATTGGAGAATGAACTCTGATTATGGGTGTCAGTTCTCGCCTTTCTTAAGGTGTTTTTAGGGCTAATCTCGTGATTGATAGATTGACACTCTTTGTAAAGTGTATTTATCATGACCGTGCTGCATTTCTTACATTTGGCATCTCTGTGCCCAACAATTTCTTGAAGTTTAAAGCTGTGTTGACTTTATAGAGGTTTCTAAAATTTTTGTGCAATGAACTATGATGAAGTTATGACTGGGTAAGGGGAGGAGTGAGCTGACTCTCAGACAAAACTACCCAGCAGCAATGTGGGCTCATCCCTCCCTTATAGTTCCAAGGGGAATGAAAGAAGCTATATGCAGAAAGGAGCCATTTATGATAAGACTGGAGAACATCCTATGGGAAACCCTATTTGCCCTATTGGCCAGGGTGATGATATACACGTTGAAGAACAGTTTCCCATTTTTCCTAGGCATGCTGTTGCCCTAAGCACATGTGATTAAAACATATTTGCAGAAATTTTTGTGGTTTCAATCAATATATACTCTGTGAATGGCTGCCTATCGGGTATCAGAACATCTACTAAAGTGAAGTAGAGTTCCCTGACTTAATGACTTTAACTAGATAGTTAATTTAATGGACCTGGCTTTTATAGATCTGCCAATGGAGCTTTTATGTGTGCATAATGATAGTACATGACATACAATCTTCTGTCTAAGAGACAAGTACTACTGTTATATCCAGTCTTGTTCTCAAGCCAGCATGGCTGCTCACATTTGTTCCTCTGCATGGAAAGGCATCTCCCACAGCCAGATGCCTCACAGTCACAGCATACCCACACTTCATGGCTGAGCACACAAAGCCTTCTTACCCGAGAAGCTGTATCCAGCTTCATGAGATGCTAACTCTTCTTGCCCTGGCCTTGAACATTATACTTTCCTTCCTTCCACCACAACAGCCACCACTGCTTTCCATTCATCTTCACATTCATCGCTTTCTCTTTCCCAGATTCTGACAGCATCTCACAACAAAGCAATCTATCCATCAGTGCCCAGCACTGGGTCAGCAGATAGGTGAGTGGCTGAATCTTAGATTGAAGAAACATCTGTCCTTTCTGGCTTCTGCTTGAGGGTTAGGTCACCTGCAGAGGCCCTGTTTCTTTACCTTACATATGCAATATCAGATCATTTCTGCTGAGCTTGATAACTACCCAGAATTTAATCAGGCATAATGATGGGATTGAGCTGCATGGATAAGTGGGTCTCAGAAGAGAACCAGTTAATCGTGTCTCAATGAGTGAGAAGAGGCTCATGGAATTGAAAACCAAGACGTTTGCTTAGTGTGCTAGTGTAGGAAATGTCCTGAAGCTCTTTGGAGCTCTGTGTGGGTTTATTTCCTCTTTAGGGTATGAGTTTTCCTAGGTTCTTTTGACTTTAGATCACAGTATCTTTTACTTCTATTTATGTAATTTGAATGTTTGCCTAGTATCTCTACAGCCAGCATGACTACCTCAAGGGCAAAAAGTCAAGACCTTCTTTGTCTCTCTTAAAATAACACGATCCTACCTCCCATGGAATAAACATGCTGCCAAAAATCAAATGGACTTTTGACAGTGTGCAACACTCTTCTTAATAACCTAGTAAGTTTCTAATGAGTTTCCCATAGGGGCAGGGCTCTTCTCACAGTGGTTAGAAGCATAGATTTTGCAGAGATAGGGTGGAAGCTCAGTCATCCTGAGGAATCTTATTTCTAAACTTCCCGTTTTGCCATGATCTACAGGTGCCCTTTCTTTTGGAGATTCCATGGGTCTTGAATCTTCTTTTGTGGAGTGAAAGCCAAGTTATTCCTGTTCAGTGGACTACCACTTTGTTGCTTGGGGTCTGACTAGGGGACATACTTTGAATTGCCTTTCTTGTTTTCCTCTTATTCACTTTTGGCTCATCCAAAAGATATAGCTCAAAGTCGAATTTGTTTTCTGTTTTTTTGCTTTGTTTTGTTTTTTTTTTTTTTTTTTTTTTGGAAGGGGGGAAGGGAGGAAGGTTGAAGAGCTTCATACCTGCCAGTAGACTAGGATTCATAAAAATTTCCTTCCTATAGGTACTTTTAATAAAGATTTAAATCCAAAGTTATATTAATGAATATAATTTTGAACCAAAAATGGCCCCACATAACTTCACATGGCAGTGATGACTGAGTCTATGTGTCAGCAGTCTCCATGGTACATTCACATCCTCGCCTTGGCTGTTCTTGGATTAGGACTACAGATGTGTGTGTTGAATCAGGGGAAGGCTTGTTGAGGAAATGTTGCCTTCTTCGAAAGAACAGCTGTCTGGGACCATTTTCCTTACCTGCACCTCCTTTTCTTCATCCCCATCAACTATCTTCATATTCTATAGCAGACTTGTGTGAGCCAGCAATGTTTGTATCTACTTATCCAGGACCTCAGCTTACCATGCCACCACTTCCTTTTGAAAAGAATTCCCCTTGATGTAATGGAACTTTCTTATTTTGTAAGGAGTGGTTGTCATGCTTAGAATACCTCAGAATTCACTATATTCCAATTCTGTGTGTGTGTGTGTGTGTGTGTGTGTGCGTGCGCGTTGTGTGTGTATGTGTGTGTGTGTGAATGTGTGTGTGTATGTGTGTGTGCATGTGTGTGTGTGTGTGTGTGTGTGTGTGTGTGTGTGTGCCTGTGCATGTAGGTTAGAGGACAACTCAGGTATTACTCTATAGGCACCACCCACTTGATATAGTGTCTATCACTGCCTTAGTAGGTTAGGCCATCTGGTCACCAAGCTCAGGATCTGACTTTATCTTTTTTTTTTTTTTATTGAGTTTTAAGGATGGAACTCAAGTTCTGCTTGTGAGTAGAGCACTTACTAGCTGAGCTATTCCCTCAGCCTGCGCATCTGCCATTTATACTAGAGATTAAGACACTCCTTTAGAGGTGGGAAAAGCAGTCTTCTCCTGAGTTGAACATCCCAATGGCTGCCTTCTGGAGGGAGAGCATTTTCTCTTCTTTTCTTTCCTGTTATGTTATCCTCGGAGGGCTTGTCTGGCAGTCAGCTGGCAACTGCATTAGCCTTTGGTTGGTATTAATAAGGAAGAATGGGAGATCTGTTCAGCTTAGATAAACACACAAATTGCACTGTGGCATCCCTTCTTTTATGTTTCAAAAGAGGTTGAGGTGTTTTTTTTTTTTTTCCTACCACAAAAATAATAAGAAATCAATGGGATGACTAATCTTTTGGTACCCTTTTTAGCATGGATTTCCACTACAGTAGACTAACTGTCTCTCAGAAGGTTAGCACATTGCAGACTGCAGGGGAAGCTTCCTTTTATTTCTGTTTTGTGAGGTTCCTCTGTGAGGAACTGTAGATGCACCATCAAATCAGACTAGCAATATTGTTTGACATTAGTGATGATGTCACATTTACCTTGAAGACCTGCAGGTATCAAACAGCTAAAGGGGAAATGTTAGGAGCAATGGCAGCCCCATCCAAAGAGGGGATCTCCACTAGGAAAAGCTCTTTTTTATTTTCCACGCTGTGCTTAGCTCTTGTATAGGCGGAATGAACTGAGAAGTTGGCCCTTGGAAGGCAACCCTGTAAGACACAACACTGTGCCAGCTAAGAAGGGGGCGTGCGGTTTCGGGGCAGCCTTCCAATAACTTTGCTGAGGGATCAGCACCAGGCTATTGCTTTTTGAAGATGGAGCTTTGTGAAAGGGCCAGTAAAGAGTGTGAAATATGTCCAATGTATGCAAATCCTCACCATACATATGAGCACATGGATTAGTAATTCATCTGATGACAGCTTTTTGCCAATCACCTTTTTGCCAAATTGAAGACTTGTGGGACATGGGGCAGCTCTGAAAGGGATCTGTGTGCAGCTTTGGCAGTTGACACCCTATCTATCAGCAGATATTTCTGGAAAGAAAGAAGGAAGAAAAGAGGACGATGAAGGACAGGAGAGGGACACATTAGGATTTAGATTTGTAAGCATGTGTTCTCTTTCTCTCTCTCTCTCTCTCTCTCTCTCTCTCTCTCTCTCTCTCTCTCTCTCTCTCTCTCTGTGTGTGTGTGTGTGTGCACATTCTGTTAAGGTTTTCACCTGTAAAACCTCAGAAGTACCTGGGATCTATGGACAAGAAAGCTATAAAATGCACGGCCTTGAGGAAAAAGGGAACAGGTAAACAGGACATCCGTGGGAGACCATGTACTTGGGCTTGTCAAGAGGAATTAAATCATTGTTTCCCTCTCCTTAGAAACAGTGAGGAGAAACAATTTGAAATTTCACTTTTCTTTAAAACCACAGTATACTGTACATGTGTTTGTATCATCTCTGCATGTTTAAATTAGTCTTCTTGTCTTTGAATTTGAACGCTAATTAACTCAATTATGCTTATTAAACTCCCCCAAGTTATTAATTAAGGATTCTATGGAAGAATTACTACAGTTGAATATACTTATAAACTGATCTTGCTCTAGAAACTTTGGCCTCTTCTGTCCATTCTGTTTCCACTCACACCCTGGTTCTCGCCCAGGACACGGCCTGTCATGGGCGTGTGAAGTGCTGCTGTGGCATCCTTGCTTCCATTGCAGGATGCTATTTCTATCTTTTTCTTTGTTCACAGAGAACTATGTTTTAACTCCAAGCAGCTGTAGGATTTCAAAAGATGGAAAACATGCTTCTTTTCTTCATTTTGCTTCCCTAAAGATCCTCATATATATTTACATGTTAAAAGAAAAATGGTCTTAGTTGTAGAGGTCCCAGAAGTCAGGACAGACTAGACAGGAAGGTCACTGTCAACTCTGCCAGTATTATACACAGAGCAGGCCATGCAGTTGTCCTCCTACAACAAACAGTCATGTCTTTACCCTCTAACCTTCCTGGCACATGAGTCGGAGAGACTATGCTCCAGTAAAGCTATTTTTTGTCACTGTCAGAATGACCTAGACAATGGTTCCCATGGTGTATCTGAGGCCAAAGATGCTCAAGATTTCATGGCCTTCATCTATTGATATCACATTTATACTGCTAAGGCAGCAGTTCTCAACCTGTGGGTCATGATCCCCACAACAGTAGCAACATAACAGTTATGAAATGGCAGCAAAATAAAATAATTTTATTTGGGGGAGGGGTCACCACAATATGAGGAACTTATGAAGGTAGCAGCACTAGGAAGGTTGAGTACCACTCTTCTAAGGGCTTCTGACTTTGCAGTATTAATGAATTTGTTTACCTATTGTATCCTGTGCTGTGAGATAAGTACCATATGACTGATCAAAAATAGATGCTAGAATGTACTTATCCACAGAGGAATCATAAGTCTGTCTGAAATCTTAGCCTCTTCTCCTTCCAGGTATTTTCCAAATGAACAGAGACATCCTAAAAATGCTCACATGGCCTCTGCCCTTATACCAGTCTCATTCTTTCCTTTCTTCTCAGCAAACAAATGCAAGTCTGCAGTAGCTCACTTGGGATATGTGATTTAATGCTTTGATATTCAAGTGTGGAGGCCCAGTGATGAGCGTGTGGCACCAGATCCATAAGATTCCTCATCTTATGGATCAGCTGGATGTGTAGACATCATTGGAGATCCTCCTATGGGGGGATATTTCCATGGTCATTTCTGAGATACTCACTCTTTGGGGGCATCAAGTCACACAGATGGTGGAGGATCTGAAGCCATGTGCATATTTTCTCTGCTACTCCAATAATTAGATTCCGGAACACTCCATGGGAAATCTAGGCTCTGATGCAATTCTTTTTGTGGAGAGGAAAACAGGATTTTGACTTGTTTATTTATTTCCTCAGTCATTTCAGTGGATTTAGCTAAGCTTAATAAAGTTCAAACAACCTGCCCAAAATCATAAATTAGCATTAGTGATTCAAGATTACTGATTTCCTTGGGGCTCTGCCACAATTTACAGCCATCTTCATTTCCTTCTTTGAATTACAGAATCTTAAAAAGGCCTTCACGGTCACCCAGCCTTGTTTCCTACTGCAGCATAGGTCTCCATTAGGCTTGTATCCAACCCCTTCTTAGATTGGTGGCCTCCCAAAGGCACACACATGCACACGCACACACACACACCACACACACACACACACACACACACACACACACACACACACACACAAGGCAGCTTGCCTTGAGCCTATTCATAGGTGTATTCCTACATATTAACAAGTAAGTCAGCATCATTTTATAAAACTATCACATAAGTGATACCCAGCAATTGGAATGTGGCCCTGGAGGTAATACCCTTGTAGACAATGCAACTTATTTTTACACCCAAATAGAGATGGTGCGATGTGATTATCATTGTTAACTTACCACATGCATTGTTTGGAATATTTTTGTACTGAAATGGTGTCATAAATATAAATAGGCTGGACTCTGGTCCCCTTCCTCTCTTTCTGATGGAGCTTGTTCCTTCGTCAAGCGCAGTCCTCCAGGATTCCACAGCTTCCTCCTTCCACTGGCGATATTAAGAAGACGTGTCTTTCTCAGCCTAACATTTGGTTTTCTGTAACTTCCACCCAAGAGTCTCCGTTTGTTTGTTGGAATAGTAATAAATACATGAAACCCGGTGTTTGCCCCATGTGGGTAAACACAGAATAATGTGGAGAACCATTCTAACGCAGGGATTCTGAGGCTGTACTCCTGAAGATTCTGCGTAGCCATAGCAAACATGTCCTGAGTGGGTTCGTCACATCTATGCTGATCACCCAGACCCACTTTAAATTCAGACTGTCCTAAGATGAAAATAAAAATAAAAACAAAACAAAATGTCAGTGAATTACAGGATTTTTCTTTCAGGGCTCTCTGTTCTTTCCTGTCCTTTCCCGTCCTTTCCTTTCAATTTCAGGTTTCCTAATTAAATGTGTGAACAGAGAAACTGTGCTCTTGATAGATGTTGCCTGTCGTGGATCACAGTCCGTAATGGAAAATATCTTTGGTCTGGGCTTTTTTCTTTTGTTCCCTTTCCGTTATGCTTGTAAACCTCTACCTAAGTAAGTAAGGTCTAAACATCTTTAATAACAGGAAGAAATAAGCAATAGAGGAGCCAGCCTGTCGGCTTGCAGAGGACCTGACCACCAGCTCCCTAAAATAGAAAGCCCTACCGAGGTCGCCTAGCATATCATCCTGCCCTTGGCTATATCCTTTCTACCCAGAGCCTATTCCATTTGAATCGAGCTGTGGCCTTCTTCTGTCTACCCACACGGACCACAGTCCTCTCAAATATAGATAGTACAGTCTCCATTCTACATATACTCAGATGGATCCTGTTACATTGTGTGAGTCTTTTAAAATGTTAGAAAGCTCATGATAATATTAGGATATAGATATTAAGAGACTAGATTATACTTGTATAGAAAGTTGAAAATGCAGATAGACACACACATATATGTCTACATTTTCTTATTTTTTTTTCTAGAAACTAAGTCACAGGAATACACTACACATTCAAGTGTCTAGCCCCTGCTGCTTTTCTAGACTGCACAAAATTTTAAGAATATGTTCCCATGCAGATGAGTCCTCATGCTTTATACAAGGAATAACAACCATACTTCACTATTGAGTAACTATGTTTTTCCATAAATGACAGAAATTGTGATCAAAGTTTCCATCAGGGTTACTAAATACTGGGGTGTATTTTTTATTGCCACTAAGAAAACCATCATCATGCCTTGTATGGTGGGGGTAGAAGTTACTATGAAGTGCAAGGAATGGAACTCTAGGCATTTAGAAGGCTGATAGTTTTCTGAGCTTGAACCTGGGTTTATTGCAAAGCTCTGTCCCCTCTTTTTCCCTTCTGTAAGTTTGGCAGGAAACAGCTTTGGAGAATCTGCTCTAAGGTTCCACTTCCCATTTCTTGTCACCATGGAGGAGGGGAACACTTCTTTGTGCTGGGGAAAGTGGAGAACAGAAAGGAACAGACAAGGGTCCAGGCCTGACAACACAGAAAATGCTGACATAAATTAATCAAACGAGGCATCTTCCAGGATTGAATTAGTTCCTGATTGATGGCTGCAGCACTGTGTCTGCCTGGCCATTTCTTCATTCTCATCCGTTGTTGCCCCTGATTTATGTCAGTGTCTCAGTGCATTGGCTGACTAGGGATCCTTGGAGGATAGATGGAAGAGAAGGGGGCTGTACCAGTGCTGGCTGTTCCCGGTCCAATCTTCATTCCAACTCTCAGAGTGACGACTCATCTGTCAACTTCATTGTATGCCTCATAAACTCAGTGTCTGCATTTTTAGGCTCTGTCTTATTCCTGTGGGGGCTGAGATGGTAAAACATATGTATATATATATATATGTATATATATATACATATATATATATACATACATACATATATACACACATACATATACATACATATATACACACATACATGCACATATATACATATACATATAAACATATAGATATGTAGAGACACATAATACCTATATGTGCATGTACATATGATATTATACATATAATATACTAAATATATAAATACACACATATGTGAATATTTCTACTGTTTCATAAGTATGATCTCTTAGAAGTTCTTAAACTTTAACTGAATACCAAGCAATAGACTCACTGTTACCTGTGACCTGCAGGGACTTGTTCACCAAGACTTAATTACTGTTCATTTCTGTGATGAGAGGCATGTAGGGTGATTTGCAAGTTGAAATGGTTTGAATGTTGGTGGCTTCCTGTCCTGTAGAATTAATTTGGTACCATAACATTTCTTTATAGGAAAAAACATTGCTGAATCATTTTGCTGCTCATTTTGGATGTCTGGATCCTGGCAGATGTTCATCTGTTTGTTTCTTTTTTAAAGTTCTTACTATACATTGTATTCAAGGTCTGGTATTCTTGTGTGTAATTTTAGGAGCCTTGGTCTTCAAGGCTTTTATGCTCAGTAGGGAAGACAGGTATCAAACATGTTATCAAAGGATTAACCCCATGGTCTTAGATGTAGCAATTCTAGTAAGTGATTCAAAGTACAGTCTAACTTTCACAAAAATATAGAAGCAGTTACCAACTTGAAAGATCATATGATTGTTTAAGTGTTTTAGCTATAGGTGTTTTTGTGTGCTGTTTATGTGTACGTGTGTCCCTGTTCGTGCAGAGATTAGGGCTCAAAGTCCAATGTCATTCCTCAGTGGCCTCCATTTTGATTTTTGAGACAGGCTCTCTCCTTCCCCTTGAACTTTTCAAGTGGCTAGGCTAGCTGGCCACAGAGGCCCCAGCAACCTGCCCTGCAAGTTCTAGGATCATAATATGTGGTTGTTCTGAATTTGACATGATTATGAGGATTGTATTCAGGACATCATTCCCAGTTTAAGTGATTTTTAAGCATAGATTTTGTTATCTCAGTAAGGCTAATGTTACTTGAAAACATGGTGAAATGGAAGATCAAAGTTCATGAATATTAATATCAGTTCAGAATTCCATAATTGTACTTTGGCTATCAACACACTGAGTACTTCTCGGGGCAAAAACAAATTTTAATGTTATTATCTTCAGGCCTGTATCTTAGGCTATAATTTCTCTCATCTCTAAGTAGGTATTAAAGTTAAATGGAATAATGTACTAAATATGTTTAACACAATTGAGAGCATCTTTTATGGTTTGGTGAAGGTGTTGATTTTTTGTTACCTAGCCCAACTGTCTGTGGTGTTTAGATCATAGGATACAGAAACCTCCAAATCAGAGCTTACAATATTGGACTGATGTCTTCTTATTCCAATCTGTTCTTTCACAATTCCACCAAGTACTGACCACTACATGCCCAGATACCCATAAGCCCAGGAAAGTCTTCTAATAATTCATGCTTCCATTACTCTCTCCATGGTCCTGAGCTCTGTCTTCTTAGAACCTGTGCCATCTAGTTTCCTGCTTGAAGTACTCCACCTTTTCTGATTCCCAATGTTTATTCCTTCAGGTCCCATCTAGCAAACAATGTTTAGCCCTCCATGCTTTTCTTCTGAGCATGCCATCACGTCTTGCCTTCTTCACACCATAGCACTTAGCATATTGTACTGTAAATAAGGCCTTGTTTTTGAGTATTGATCCGCGCTTTCCACAACTCAGTTCTCCAGCTCCTTCACTAGTTGGGGGAGTAGGGCACTGCCACCACACTTGCTGAATAAATTAATGTTTCTTCAAAGTCAATTCCAGTAGAGGGAAAATTTTAAAATAATTTAAAGAGTACTTCAAATTAAACAAGGGGACCCTTCCAAAGCAGTTCAAAGCATAGACATTATGTGCTACTTCCATACAAGGGACTTCTGCTATGCATTCAAATCAGACACCATGACTAATTTTTCAGAAGGAGACCAACATTAAATCAATTTCCATGAATTTTCCAGGAGGCAAGTATAAACCAGGTACATTATCGTCACCCGTCCCTAGCCTCTGGCCATCTTGTCAGCATCATGCCTTCATCCTTTCTGTCCCCGAGGTTGCTTTTACAAACTGAGAAAAGAGCAAAGATTCTTCTAGTCTCTTGTCCTTTGCAATTTCTTTGACATATTTTGAGGATTTCAGTGCTAAGGATAACTTTGAGTGTATTGGCCCCTTTTCCTGGGAGACCAGATAGTCAGACGAATTCTTCCATAAAACTTAAGGGAAAGACAAGCAGTCTTAGATCTTGGCAGTGAAATTCTCCCTAGACAATCAAGCATCAGACACAAGAGCAAACAGTCAGGTCTGGGGCTTCCTGTGGGATATTGATCTTTCCTCTCTGCTACAGCATTGCCCTCATCTTCCTGGCGTCCAGGGGGAAAATGAAACACGAGATTTGAAAAACTAAAAATACTGAAAGTGACAGGCTATTCTGGCAACATGGGTTATGGGAGACTGCCAGTGGAGAGGAGACCAGTGGAGCCTACTCCTGCCCTTCAGGGGTCACTGATTGAACTTTAAGACCGTGGAGCAGAGCTAGGTAAATAATAGGTATTAAGGGTGGCAAGATAAGAGCCTTTTGGAAAAGAGGGCTAGCAGAGCATCGAGAAGCCAATCTGACAGGATAATGGAAGGCAGAGATAATGGCCCATCTGGAAATACCTTCCTCAATTGCTCTTGTAGCCACAGAACAGGGGATGCAGACAGGTGGAAAATGCGCATTTGGATGACCAACTCATAAATGAAACAATGAGCTATGTGGCTGCCTTGCTCCCTGAAAACCTCATCATCAACTTGGCCTTTATCTGTGAATGGCATCACTTCTGCTTAGGTTTCCATCACCCAAGCCAGAGCACCAGGCCCACAGTCCAGATGGTTACGACAGAGATGAGGAGCTCATGCCTGATGCTGGGGAAGTCTTTTTATACCCTGGTTTGCTACCTGGAACAAGCTTTAAATGAAGCACTGGCTTTCAGTAAGAAGACCAAGAAGGATAATACTTGTAGGACATGTCTGTTTCTCATAGTGCTCTCCAGTCTAAACACTGATTGGGTTTTTGCCTATACGAATTCTTCCCATCGCTTTAACTCCTTTAAAATTGTGTATCAACTCCATGTGTTCATTATTTCTACTCTTAGGAACCTTTGACTACTTAAAGTTGTAGTCCACAACCTCACTGCCTACAAACAGCCTATGGTGAGCCTATGTTTGCTGTTTTCTTCCTTACATATGCAATTCTAGATTGCATGTTCCATCTCACTGGTCAGATAGCCTACTCTCCATCCATACACTTTGCAGTGGCCTTTCCTGATTTGCAAGCTCATCTGAGTCAGACTAGTTACCTAAAAGTTCACAATGTCTCCTGACCTATGTTTTATACTCTCCACTGAGCACCTCTGCCCACATTTAGTGTGCACCAGTCTAACTGCATATATGCCTGAGTGAATAACTTCTGTTTGAAATCTGTAGCTCCACCTCTGGTTCTCTTTTGGTCACTGAGACATGTGAGAGGCAGATTTCACCAGCTCCTTTCCCTACCAACATCTCATACCCTCTGCTTCTATCTCTGCTTTCTCTGGGGTAATCTTTAAATCTGACTGTGTACACTACATGTAGGCATTTACTGTGTATGTACATATACTATGTATGTAAATATATTCTGTATCTGAATATGAATTGTTACATTACATGTGTCTATTTGATTTGTAATTTGGCTATTTGATACATGAATTAGATATTTGATAGACAGCTCAAAATTAACATGTTAGGGACTGTGGGTGTAGTATAGTTGTAGAGCACTTTCCCATCAAAGTGTGAGGCTCTGAAGCCAATTTCAACACTAGAAATAAACAACAACAAAATGCACAACCACACCTTAATATTCAAATTGAACATTTGATCTTGGATACCAATGCCAACTATCTCTTCACACAGTCTTTTGCAACTTCAGAAGGTTGTTATCAGTGTATTGTTCAGCATCTAGCTTTGATCCCTGCATTTCTTGTACCCTCTCACGTGCAATCCTCTTGTTTCTTTCTCTAAATATGTTTTGAGTTCATTGTTCTCCTTCATCTCCATTGCTACATCTGAGTCCAACTGTAAATGTGACCAGAAGTATAATACGTAGCTTTCTTCAGCATCTGCTTTTCCATTTTTTATTCTGCAGCTTCTAAAAGATCAATCCTATATGTCATGCCAGCACGTCATTCTCAATGCTGAAATCTAGCTGGCAGGAGCCTTCTATCATATGTTCAATGAAGTCAGCATTCCTAGTCACCTCCAATTCCCTCATTTCTCAGGAACATCTTCTATCTTCTTCCTCACCTAAAGCTACCCTCCCCCTCTTCCTCCTCCTCCCCCACTCCTCCTCCTCCTCCTCCTCCTCCTCCTCCTCCTTTTCCTCCTCTTCTTCCTCCTCCTCCTCCTTCTCCTCTTCCTTAACCAGAATATTCCTTAGGCACTTAATCTAAGGCTGGCTTGCTTGTTTTGCCTGGACCTGTACATCAGGGACTTTACTGTCCCTTATCTGAAAGCCTCCTCTTACTAAGTCTGGCTGAACAATTTGAATCAGCATTACTCTTTACTTATCTTTCCCACCCCCATACCCACATTTTACTTTCTTTGTACAATATAATGCTCTCCAGAGGGACCTTATTTGGTTGCCTGAGAATTATGTAACTCTCGCCACCTTCTATGTAGGTTCTTAGAGAACCTAGATTTACCAGCTTTGATGACCTCAGTGCTATTGTAGATACTCAAACCCAGTTTTTCTTTGGCTTAATTCCTTGATTAATGAGCCACTTCAGTTTTCATCTCTTCAACTTTTGCTAGCCTTCCTTCACTTGTAAGTAATTGCATTCTCTGTGTATGTAGTTATTTGTTCAGCTGCTTTTGTAATTGTTAGAATATAAGGAGCAAGTTTTTAGTGCTGTCTGCCCACAGCTTAGTCCTTACAGTGACCAGATATGGCATTTCCTCATGTCAAATGAAGACCTAATAGAGGGATGTCAATCTCATTGGTCACATGGTCACATTTACTCAACCACTCACCAGAATCTTACCTCTGGATCTGGAGTTCACATATTTCCTCAAAAACTCTGTAATGCCTAACAGAATAGTCTGGTCGTCCCTCTTTCCAGGGTAAGTCACCCAGCTTCAGCCTTCTCTTCACCATGGTCAGACTCCTTCCACAGAAAGGACCATAGGTACCCAGAATTCCCTGCCCACTTTCAGTCATTTGAGAGTGTCATTCCCACCCTTTCCCAAGCTATTAAATAAAATGAAACCTGCCCAGGAAACCTGCATTTCTGCATTGCAGATGAAGAGCAAGTCTTTTTAAATGTATCCCATGCATTCAACTGAGGCTCAGGTTGAGATGGTTGTTCTGTGTTTTTATTTGATGGAACAGATGAATTCAGCACCCCTCCTCCCTTGCTTGGTTTCTGAGCTTCCTATGAACTGGAATCAAACTGGTTCTCTGTTAAAACAGGCTATGTATATTGAGTCTAAGAGAAAAATTAATATGTACCTAGCATCTATAAATATATGCACACACATATAAACTACACTATATTGTTATTTGTCATTTGGTCTTAAGACTAAGTGGAAGGATTCATAGTTTAGATTCCTTGTGTGGCTTTGGGAGAAATCCATTTTCTACAGTGTTTTCTGTAAGTCTTTGGAACTCTATATTCCAGTGTTCATTAATCTTCATATTCTGCCAGCAAAACAGTATTACTTACTTTTCATTTATGGGTGACAATATTATTTGAATATTTGTTGTTTTCCAAATATCAAATTAAGTTACAACAATGGTTATCTTGCTCTTCTAACATTGCCTCAAGATTAGTCTCAGATCTTTTCTTTAAAGTGAATTTTAACTTTATATTTTATAAGAACCGTTCTCAGACTATCGGGAGCAGTCATCACTTCCTCCCCCAGGTCACACTGTACCTCCAACTCATCTAGAATCTCTGCAGAAACATTTTGCCTACATATTTGTGGGAAATAAAAATTGAATTTCTCAAATTTTATTTCTATATCACCAGCACATTGAAAACCTATTAGAAATGTGTCTGACCATCCATACAAGAGATTGTAGTAGTAACGTGTGAGAGGACAGCAGCAGCACCTCCACACAGAATGAAAAACTGTTTCGTTTTGGGGCTCACAACTGGCAGGGACCAGAGGCCAAAAGTCTATTTGTTTGCTCCTTCATTTGTGCTTGCCATTTATTCCTGTGTGAGTTATGAAAACGATTCCGATTGGGATTGCCTACTCAACATCCTTAGTTTCTTTTGTACTAGGAAATTAGATCCTGAAAGGGTACAAATAAGACATGATCATGCTATAGCTGTGTGACTCTGGGAAAGTTGGTTGATTTCTCAGTGCCCAGTTGATTGGCAATGATAGAATCATAAAATTGTTTCGCTCTGGATAATAAGGAGAGGGACTGCTGTGTGTAAAGGAGTTTTAACAATTCCTAGGACAGAAGAATGAACATGACCACACCAAGTGTTAATGGTCCAATCCCTGTTTGCAGGATCAGTCTTTATTCTTGAAGGTTCCATTGGTTTCTGAATACCCCCTGAATGCTAGGTTCATTGACTCTTGTGTAAGGCAGCTGGGGTCAAGGCTTGCTATCAAGTGATTCATCACAGATTTTCCAAGTTGTACCATATTTTATATTTCCTTAAGTTGCATAAGAGCTCTGTCAGCTTTGTTCTTTAGACTTTGCCCTGTCCTTTGTTCTCAGGACACCAATTTTAGTCTCTCAATGTCACTTGCTACCTACCTCCCAACAGCCTTTCTTTTAACATTCAGCTCCATGAAAACCTTGAGGACTGGCAATTTCATACCCACCTTCCAGGCAAACAAGACCACGGGGGTATAATCATATCGCTCACTCTCCTAGCTCTGAACATTTGTTCCCATTCCCTACACTTGAGCTTTGAAGACCCTTTTGCTAGCAGGTCTTTCTATTTTAACCACAAAACTCTTCATTATGGGCACAAAGGATATTCCCAAACACTTCCGCAGTGCCACTGCTTCTGTTGTATATTATGGACTGTAAAATTGACCTAGAACATTCTCTTCAACATCCAACTGCAGCCAAGCAAAGTTCTCCATAATTGTTACTGAACAGCCCACATCACTTCTCACTTCTTTTCACAGAAGTTGCTTGCTGTGTCTTCTTGTTTCTTTGTGTTCTCTTACCAATGTAAGCAAAGTAAGTGAACTTATACCCTCAGGGGAGAATTATCTGTAAATCCCTTGAGAGGAAGAGTAAGAACAAAATGAATGAACAATTGGGTACAAAAAATTGGGATGAGAAGAAAATAAATAAAATAAAGATTTCTGGTTAAATCACCATGTAAGCGGGATAGATAAACTCCCACCCCCAAGAAAAAGAAAACAAAAAGGTGAAAGGGTAGGTGGTAGACACTGATTTTGGGGCAAGAAGCCTTGGAGTGAGTGACCTATTCCAGAGCAGACTATGCTGAACCACAGATTTGGGAGCCTTTGCCTTGTGGCAGGATGCTGGCAGCATGCGACCACCCTGGAGATGCTGTATAAAGAGATAGAAGGGGTATTGAAGGCAAAGTAGGGAAACCCTAATGCTGAGTGGCAATTTGTTTAAGGATGAGAAAACATATAAGTGTAAACATTTATATCTGGAGAGAAGAAATTGGAAAACATTGCAAAAATCTCTCCAACTCATCATAAGCCTGCGGAGAGGACCTTTGACAAGATATATTATGGTCAAAATGTTTTGTCCCAAATTAGAAGGCAGCTAGCTTTCAGATCTGTTTGGAATTGGACTGAGTTAGACAAGAAAATGGGATTGTGTTTACCGATAATTCTTAACATTCGTCTAGTGGTGGTTTTGCATACATTATTTATTTTGCATTTTCAGCAGCTCTGCAATTTGGCTATATTATCGTATTATTAAAGATGAGGGAGACAAAGAAGTGATGAGATAATGATGTAAGCAGGCAGTGGACATTGCTAGCACCAGAGCCACCCTTTGTGCCTGGTACCCAACCCTCCATTCCCTCATCCACTGAGGAAGCATCTTTTTCAGGCCTTCATCTATATCATCTTATGGATGAAGATGATAACCTCAATCTCTCGTATACACACACACACACACACACACACACACACACACACACACACACACGTACTTGCATGGACATACACATGTGCATGTAAAGTATAGAGGACAAAGAACAAACATAGGCATCATTCTTTGGGTGCTATTGATCTAGAACCTGACAAATAGGCTGAACTGGTCACCCAGGGAGTCCCAGATATCTACCTGTTTCTGCTTTCAAGCACTGGGAATCCAAGTGCAAGCTACTCAGCCCAGCTAGTTAACATACAATCTAAGGATCTAACTCAGGTCTTCAGGCTTGCAAAGCAAATCAATTGAACTATCTCCCAGCCCCCTAGTCTAACCCATTTTAGCCCCATTTTCTTTCACTGCTATTTCTAGCGACGAATAGGTACAGCCAAACACTGGAGAAAAGTGCAAGCCTATTTGCCTTTAATCACACACTTCTCTTCTAGATAATATGCAAAAGATGCAGGGGTAGTGATTCAAAACAATGCCAGCACTCACAGAACTGACTTGCAGAGCAGTGTTAACGCTCCCACAAAGAGCACACGGCTGATAATTGCAAATGACTTTATTCTGTTTCACATCTGAATTACCCTGAGCTTACTATCCCAGTTGTGCCTGAGTTGGTCAGGTCAGGATCCAATTCTCCATATGCTCCTGGTCAAGTGAGAAGGTTTGCTGAAGTGTAGGACTCAGCTGAGAGTCAGGAAGTCCATGTATCCCCCACCTCTCTACACACAACTGTGTGTTCTCACCATTCTGGCTATTCTCAGTAAATCTCCTGCCATCTCCATGGCTACTCACAGCCAAGACAACTGATCTCTCTGTGTTCCCATGACCTATGCCAATGTGGCAGCATTAAATGCTTCTTTTATGTAGAATTGTGTTAAGAGTATAGCTCTGAGTACTGGAGAAATGGCTCGGTGGGTAAGAGTCCTTGCTGTTCAAGCCTAAGACCCTGGGTTCAAATCCCTAGCACCTCTGTAAAAAGCTAGGAGTAATTCCCTACACACCTAGCACTGAGAAGGGGCAGATTTAGAAGGGTAATTGAGGTTTGCTGGCTTCTAGCATAGCTCCAAGGTTAATTAGAGACCCTGCATCCAAAAAGTAAGGCAGAGAATGGTTCAGTGGAACACTCATGGTCCTGCTTTGGCCTCCAGATATATGCAGAGGCATACATGCACATTCACACATGTGCATATAACTAACACACACACACACACACATACACACAGAGAGTACATAAATATACCACAAACAAACACAGAAAACATGAAAATAATTAATAATATATTTTGCACTTAAATCATTGGCTTTAAATCCTGGCTCTGCTATTACTTGTTATGTGAGCCAGGGCAGGTAATTTAATCTCTGTATACCAATCCAATCATTCAAGTTAATTGAATAAACTGTTGGGGTTACTCTGTGGGTTAGCTAAATTTATGTAGGGAATATAAAGGCCCAAGAATCCTATGTGGTAGTGTTTATTATCATAGTATATTGAAATATTTAAGTGTGTCCTTTTCTATTTAATTGTGAGGGCCTTATAGGGATTGGTTGTTCCTTACTGTTCCATAGTTTTCTTGTCCCAACATTTTCTGGCACAGAGCAAAGGCTCTATTACTGCTGGATGAAAAGCGAGAGTGACTTTTAATCCTCAAGTGATTGAGGCACCATCAGACAATTAATGAATCAAGTGAATGACTGGGAGAGGATACAAAACTTGTACACAGTGGCCCACATGGCATGGTTCCTTCAAGTTGAAAGTCATTGCCTTCACCATTTAGGTTTCCCCATGATAGGTGGAGATAGATCCATCGAGATGGGCCATAGCTGAGGTGCATTGTGGGATTTGGGGGTCTAGACATCCATGTAGTTGAAGTCATCAAAGAAGCATCCTGGAGAAACACAGGATGTGGGCTTACAGGAAAGATCAGGATCAGAAAGCTTGTGGTAGGGCACCTCCTACAACACTGGCAGGTGCCTTTTCTCCTTGATGCTGTGATTAAACAAGCAAGAGACTCACAGAGCAAGAACCTGGGGATAAAACCTCCACAGCCTAGCTGCCTAACCAGGAGAAATAAAAGTGAATCCATTTTGAAAGTGGGAAATAGCACAGCTCCATGCTCAAGCACAGAATGAAGGAGGTTTCCTCACCAGAGGTGAGCAGTGGTGCAAGATAGTATTGCAGGGAACCAGGCTTCTGGTCAAGGAGGCTCTCACCAGATTCCTGTAGCTGCATCGGGTACTGGGATATCCAGGTTATAGATAGGGGCATTCTATGAATCCATAACACTATTGCCTTGTGGTTTGAGCAAGCATGAGTCCCCAGAGTCCCTGTTCATAGCTTCAATGGCACATATAGACAACAGGAAGCCCTCAGTCTCTTGAGCAGCTGGAGAGACAACAGGCTCCCGAGCCACAGGCCCCGCAAAGATCTGTGCAGAAAGAGCTCAGTCTATGCTCTGTGCATGCAGATTGCTGGAGCATGTCTTAGCTAACTTGGAGAGTGTTCTGGCTGTGCCCAAATTACAAATATATTTTGTCTGAGTATGTTCCCCCCTAATTTTTAAATGTATATGTATTTCAAGGGAAATTAAATCCATGGGTTTCTGGTTCATTTACTCTTAAATCATTAAAATGCTGTTTAAGAACATTAGGCATTCAAGGAGCTTTTCTAGACATTCTAATAAGCACTCAAAAGATTCCCTTCTCCCATTACAACAGTGGTGTCAGGAGCCAATGGACTCGGAGTTCCAAAGGATGCTCATCTGGTTGGGATTTCTCAGTGTGTCTGTAACCAAAAAAGGTCTAACCCCAATGAAATACATACTCCCTCCTATGCAGGGGGGAATTCAATCTCTCTTTTCTGACATTTTATTTAGCATGGGGTCTTAGGTTTACCCCTAGCAAGTGAAAAATTAATTGCAGGGTACTCTTGATGAAATAACCTGACACAGATAGCAATTAGTTCTTCAGATGTGGACCAGCTTCAGATTC
This sequence comes from Mastomys coucha, assembly GCF_008632895.1. Classification (NCBI taxonomy): domain Eukaryota; kingdom Metazoa; phylum Chordata; class Mammalia; order Rodentia; family Muridae; genus Mastomys; species Mastomys coucha. The sequence goes on from NW_022196906.1 coordinate 22,189,973, forward strand.
TCTGCCTTGTTCCTCTAGCCACACATGGAAGGTAATACCCTGCTGCCTATCTCTCTAACAAAGCACCCAAGATGACCAACTCATAAAGAAGAGAAAATGGTTATTTTTATCTCATGATACACATGCCAGTCTATGAACAGCTAACCCGGTTGCTTTTGAACCTTTGAGTCTGTGACATCATGACAGGTACCTATGAAAGAAAGTAAAATTTGTTTACCACACTTTCAGAAAACAAGAGTAAGGAATGTGAAGAAGAGGTTTGGTATCACAGTCCTTTTTAAAAGAACAGAAGAGAACAGAGCTCTCCAGTTACCTACATCCTTCACTATACCTCGGCTCTGAGTAGAGCACCTAAGAACCACCTTCCAGGGGCATGGACCTTGAGACCTAGCTATTGACACATCTTACTCCATGGCCAAGGCAGGAAGTTTTAGTTTCATGAAACACTTTGCTTTTCATATGGGGCCTATAGATATGTCTCTTCCTGTCCTGGGTCTCAAGGAAGGATACATGGTTCTGTCATTCTAACTGTCCAGCTTATCCCCTAATCTGATGGCCTTGGATATTTTCCTAGACTAAAGGGGAGCAGCTGGCTTTTTACTGTCCCCAGAACTTCACCATATAATCCATTCAATACTTGTTCACTTACTTGAGAAATATGTGTTGAAGGCTTGGGTTCCATTCAAGACGTTAGAACACTAATCCTGCTGGCTAGCCAGAACCATTTCTATCTCATGGGGATAGAGAAGGGACTTAGGGAATGTTACTTAGAGATTTTCTTGCCCCCCCCAATACCCATCTCCACGTCACTGGCTCTCTAAGACAACTCTAGCCGAAAGGTCACCTCGTGGCATTGTGCTATAACTACTATAACTTGAATAACTTTAGTGGTGCTCGGCATGAGTTCCTAAATGAAGGGGCAAGTTATCCCTGTGGCTGGTGGCTTCCAAGCCTTCCTTCAGGAAAACCAGTAGGATGGCTGCTGAGTTTGATGTAGAAAGGCTGAGAGCAAGACAATGATGCTTTGTTCATGGTGTGTGTGTGGGGGTGAGGCATATGCTTATTCAGTTCATTCATGGGAGAGAAGTTGTCCAAATCATACAAAGGCAAGTCAGAAGCCAAGTCATAGATTTTTTTTTTTTTAATGAAAATCTGGCCAAAGTTGCTGTGGTAGCAAAAGCAAAATGAAATTTGAAGGGAGAAATGGTGCCTACTCATATGAAATACAGCTGTTATTTCTCTTATCTAAGACAATTATAACAGGAGACAGGGCTACTTCTCTGCACTGGTAGGGATTGAAACTAGACAACTCTAAAAGAGAATCTATTTGGCACCCATGTGTTTGGAAAGTTGTCACTAGAGGGCGATGTCCAGAGAGAGGAAGAACGGGTAGCAAGCCCCATGACTGAAATCACCAGGAAACAACTCATTTAAGAGGTTTTGCAGTGGTCTGTAACCTTTACACAAACTATTATTCTGGAATCACTTCTGCCTTTCAAACCTTCATGGACACGCACCTTCCCCTCAGGTAAGGATGAGCCCTTTTGCTTTATGCATAGGGCTGACAGAAGAACAATATTTACTCCTGAGCACTGCATCATTTTCTTTGGCATGTGCTCCAAGATCAATAACTGTGGGGCTTGTTACATTTTCTATCTACCCAGCTTTTACACTATGATTACAGCAGCACACCTTTCACCTTGGCTGTAACTATGTAGTCTCAGAATATTTTAAAAACCAGCTCTCCAAGAATTCATTGAGTTTTGTCTGATGTTTACACTGGGCTGCAAGATGATGCTCTCAAATTAAGGAACTATAGGCTCTACTCATGTTGCTTATCATCAAAAACAACATGAAGTAAATTAACTCTGATTTTTCCATAAGGTAACAGGGGTATCTACATGTAGCAAACAAGATCTATAGCAAACTAGGTGACACGTACTTGCCTTTGTGATATCTCTCTGGTTTTGGTACTCACCCCTTCTCTTGCTCCTTTTATGGCTATAACTCTAAGGTTCCTTGCATAGGGACTCTGCTGGGTCACACTGACTTATTTAGTCCCATCAGTTTCACTTTGCAATTATCAGTAGCGAGTATAAAATGAATTCCAATTTCTCCATGAAGAACTAGTACTGCTGGGTAGTGGTGGTGCATGCCTTTAATCCCAGCAATTGGGAGGCAGAGGCAGGCGGATTTCTGAGTTCCAGCCCAGCCTGGTCTACAGAGTAAGTTCCAGGACAGCTGGGGCTATAAAGAGAAACCCTGTCTCAAAAAAACAAAACAAAATAAAACAAAACAAAACAGACTAGTGCTAACACAAAGTGGGGGAGCTTACTGTGGGAACACCAGTCTAAGGAAGATGAGAGGAGACACATCAAGCAGGCATGATTAGAGTTGGTGAACTTTTACACAGTTCCATTTTACTTCAGCTCAGTAATACCTTGTAGGGAAAGGTTTAACTAAGTAGAAGGCAACATCAACCAGATGCCTAATTCTGAGTGTGCTTCCTTATGCATTGTGGGCCTTGCCCATAGGGGTATATTTCCGAGTATGGGGTTGCAGGGCCTCACTTTTTGTGAGGGTTACGTCTCCTTTCAGCATTACCATTTCTGCCATTGACCTCCTTTTCCCCTTCTCTGTAGATGACAGTAAGCTGGCCTATGTTCCAATTAGAAGAAAATATCTTAGAAAGTGATCATTCAGCAGATAGCTAGGTAGCATCATCAATTTATGTACAAAGCAATGACATCTTCTTAGTGGCTTGGAATAATGTAATTTCTTGTGTGCCTTTTTCTTGGTCTGGTTTCTAAAAGTAGTGTTAGGAATTCAAACACTCTGGTTTTGGGGGATGTTTGCTGAGGCTTTTATTGCAATAATTTTCAGCTTTATTTCCTTTTGTGTCAAAATATTATTTATGTGTCTGGCTGAATGTGCTTTCCAATCCTGTAATGTGCATAGAATTATGCTTCATAGTGATAAGAAGTTGCAAAGAGCATAAGATCTGTGCATTTAAGACTGAATACACATAAGTGTATTTTTAATTAATAATAATCAAACCATAATATAGTATATGTTTTAAGCTTCTCCATTTAATATCTTGTGAACACAACTAAACAGCATTCCTCTATGGGGGCGAATCTCCACATTTGAGAACTGGGTGGAGCTCTTAACCACCCCACAATAAAGCTACCTAAGTTTTCCCATATCCCACTGGGCCCAACATCTAGACTCAGTTAAAGAGCCCACACCCTCCTAATTGTCATGGCATGTGAGCTATTCAAAGTCTCTCCTACTGAATCACTGAACTTTCATTTAAAATTTCCCCTTACATTTCATGCCTTCCCATTACAATCAGGCTAGATAGCTTCCTCAAACTTCTGAAGCCATGGACACTTCAAAGAAACGCAAGGCAGGGTCCATGCTGTTCCTCTTCAGCCCACTGTCTGCTCCTCATGTCCTGATTACTGTGAAGATCCAGGTGCACATGCCTGGGCTGTTTCTAGAGCAAGCCTCATGTCATGCAGAACATAGCAACCTACTTGCTTAGGGCAACAAGCCACATCATGCTCTAGCTAGTCACATGCTTCATTGGTTTTACCTTCCTCTGCTGCTCTAAGGGAGCTCTCCAGGGCTCTTCCAGAAAAGACTATCATCTCCAGTTCTAATGAATCTGAGCATCTTGCCAGGGTGAGAAAAAAAAAAATCCAGACAAGGCTACTAAGGCTGAGAGCACTCTGGGGAGAACTTGAGGCATCATTTCGAGGGCTTTGATTCTTGGAGACACCTCACCAAGAAGAAGGGAGAATCAAGACTAAAAGGTCAGGAAGCAAGAATACTCATCAAGATAGAAGCCAACATAGACAAGCCTGGGCTCAATAAAATCAGTGCAGGAACAGAACTTATGCTTTTCTTCAAGAAAGGCTCAGAGTGAACATAGCATTGAGTCCACTTATCAACAAAACTGTCAGTTCTTCATGCAGGGTCTGGCTGCTGGCGTACAGGAAATGACCAACCCTTACCCTGTCCTATTCTTTTGACTTTGCCCAAGGACCACCAAGCAATGAGAATGGTTGGTTGTATCAACTAATTTGTTGGATGTGTCTGGATACATTTAGCTCTATTTTTCATATCACATTTTACATCAGTTTCTGAAAGTATTCTAAGTATGATATTCTATTCCTGAAAGAAAATAAAGATTATAAATATATAGATAAATCATACAAAACCTTTAGTTGGGTTTGTTTTTAATACATTATGTAGTTAACCCCATGTTCTCCTTGCTCAGCCAAAGTGGGTTTCTGATTTCTAGCTAAATCTCTATAGCTTGCATTCTCCCAGCTTTTGACTCTTTATTTCTAAGAGAAGGCTGAAACCATGGGTCCATGTCAGAGGCCAAACAAGAAATGCACAAAAGACTGGGACCCCGCTGCTGATAACTCAGTACTGCGATGAACAGATATGAGGCTGGGGTGGGTCAAGACAGACACATGGTTTCGCACTTGTTTTGCACTGGATCAAAGGACAGTGGGCCTGCAAACAAATCTGCAATACTGGAACCATCCATACTCCAAAGGTGATGGAGGAGAACTACCACAGTAGGAGATTTCAGCAAGACTTACAAATATTGCTTCCATTCACTGTGGAAGACCAGTTTGTTGCTTCCTTCTTGTTATTTAAATTAGTCACATGACTATTCTTTAGCCAGTGGAGCATGGAAAGAAGTGATGGTGTCAATTCTAATCAGAAATTGGATTCACGGTCCTGCTGGAGTCCCTTTAAAGTGATGTTGACAATGTGACACTGGGTGGTCCTTGTGCTGGTTTTGATGTGTGGCAAACATATTTGGGGACAGAGGGATGGATGCTCATAATATGGGAATGGGCAGTTTATAGTAATCTCTAATGCTTGAGAACATTTGTGGTCACAACATAACCTGGCTTATCCTGCTCAGAGAGACCTCTGACCACTTCCTTTTCTCAGGAACAAGATCAGAGTACAGAGCACCAGTGGGAATAAAGTATTAGTTCAGAAATGTACAACCTGGGAACAGAGTGGCTTTGTGTCCGAATGCCTAGATGCTGAAGGTTTTTTCCTTCTAGGTCCCCAGTGCTATCGACCTCACTCAGCATCAGCAGGTTATCTTGTTTCCATTTCTTTTGGTAGCCTGGGTGTGCTGTACAGAAGAGAGAAAAGGTCAGAGAGGACATGCCAAGTCATTTCAGGAATTGGGCAGTCATGCAACTCTTCTTATTAACAAATCTGTGATGCAGGCAGGGGGCATGACACCTGAGTGTGCAATTCACCAGGGTCATCACTTTGCCTGGTACTAATCAACTTTCGTGGAGCATCCACAACGTTGCTGCTTCTCACTTAGCTGTGCGAGCGACCCCTTGTGGACAGAAGTGGCGCTGTCCACCTGTCTGCAGATTCTGTCCTTACCTAGGAGAATCTTGTCTCCTATGGAGTTTAGTTTTGAGAAATAAAGCCAAAACATCTAGGGATACAGTGTTTGCATTCTTAAAAACTTCCTTGAAATTACCACTTGCTGATGAGAGTTTTCTTTGGGGTTTGGTTTCTCACCTAAGCCATTCATAGTTTGTTCAGAATCTCAAGTCACCTTCATGTAGCTGACAAAGCTGCTGTTTCCGGTCTCAGAGCTAGGTGGGATTTTCCTGCTCTTCTCAACCGAGCTCAAGGACACCAGAGACCAACAACCAATCCAGCATCCAATGGTGACTCCCTTAACCACAGCTGAGCATCCACCACTGCGTGAGAGTGGTTGTCGCAACTGTTCTTTCACGAGTCAAGCTGAAGTACCCATTGCTGACAGAACTGAAAATACTTGTTTCTCCATCTCCATATTATTTTTCAATATCCGTGGCTCTGCACTTCCTCTCGTGCCTCTCTGGAACCTGAACACTGGAGATGCCGCATCTTGTATTGCCAGTGCTCCATAGGCCAACAGAATGATTTGTTTTTGGAAATGTGATATTTTTCCTTTCTCATTTTCTCAAATCAATGCAGAGAAAGCAGGACAGGGTCTCAGGTTTTTGGAGAAGCAAAATTAAATTAGCAAGCTAGGTGGACACACCAAAATTGGACAATTTGAGCCCCATTTTCCTTGGGTTGTTTAGACAGATTGGAACAATTTGAGTTTGCAGTTTGATCCAAAGGAGGAGTTGATAACTGGCTCAGAAATGAGCTTCCTTTAGTCTCTGCGTGAGCTGGTTGAGAAGATGCTCAGGGTAACAGCTGAGAAACCCTGGAGACTGGGGAAGGGTGGGGGTGGAGGATGTAAAGAGGGCCAGGTACTGCTTACTGCTTATTGCTATTCAGTCAAGCTTGCTGGTCGTTAACCTGGTAATGGAAGTCACCTCTGGGACTAGAAATAAAAGAATAGCCCAAAGAGGATGTAAAACACCCCCCACCCCCGGCTTCCCAACTGACAGCTGATGTTGTGTCCCCTCTGGGAGCCCGTGGGAGACTGTGGGCCGTCAGCATTCTAGACGAGCTCCCTCTGCAGCTGCATGGTCCTGACGAATGGCGAGAAGCTACTCTGAGAACCTGATAGGGCAAAAGTTTCCTCCTCAGCTTTTAATTCGTAAGTCTTGTGATGGTTTTTCATAATTATGACAGCCTGCCCGTGGAGCCCGCAGTACACCGTGCGCGCTCCGACTTTTCTTGTCCTTCAGCGAAAGCTATTTTGCTCATTAGCTTCAGTATGAGGGAGAAATTGCTGGCTCCCTCTGAAGATTTTGCCATTGGGTGACCTGATAAGCAGAATGCAAATGTGCAAATGTAGCTGGAGTCTAGTGCCTGATATCTCCTGGCTGTGAGGATGCATTTTTCTAAGTTGCTTCACAGATGAGGGAGGGATGCAGTGTAGCTGGGGACCGACTGTGAGGGCTGCTGGAATGGATGGAGAGACTCAGGCTTTCTGGTTCCTCAGCCCCAGCTGTGGTACACATAAACTCTTAGGTGTCTGAGGCTAGTTTTCATTCTACTGTTTTATTTTAATTATTTAGCATACAGATTAGACCCAGACTTTCCCATGCACTGAGCTATACCCTCAGCCTGAATCTTGTGTCTAAGCATTATATATATGTAATATGTATTACATATATGTCTGTGTATGTAATATATAATATTATATGTAAATATATATATATCTTAAAATCATAGTTTCTGCAGGTTTCTTTTTTAATTCTTAGAAGTAGGTTTTTATGCTTTGAGAACTTAAAAAGAGTTATTTACTCAAGGTATATCATTTGAAAAGTATTTTTTCAATAAATACTGAAGATTATTCATTATTGTAAGATTTAGGAAGAATTATTCTTTTGTTTTGTTTTTTAGGATAGAGTTTCTCTGTGTAGCCCTGACCATCCTGGAACTCACTCTGTAGACTAGGCTGGTCTGAAACTCAGAGATCCACCTGCCTCAGCTGGTGGGATGAGCCACCATCGCCTGCCTGACCTAGGGTAAATTATTGTATGCCATTTTTACTTTTATTTTTTAAACAACTCAGCAAACATTTTGTTATCTCCCACTGTATGACAGAGAAACATGGTTCTTCTCCTAAAAGTTCTCAGACTCATGAGCTAACTGGCTAAGTGGACAGAGGTGAGTCAAACGGCTACTGACCATTTCACAAGGAAGGCTCTAGAAAGTCTAGGAACTGAGAGACAAAGGAGGCATTGTTCTCTGTAGGTGTACCGAGCTGTTGACACTGGATCACTACATTGTCATCCGTAGTGTTTGCATTTGAGAATGGCACAATCCATCTTGAAACAGGACAAACCGACAGAACACAAAATCTTGTACTGTTTTAAGTAAGTTCACAGTTTTGCACCCTACATTCATAGATATCTTGGGACACATGTGGCTCAGATGCCACAGTTTAAAGGCACCTTGGAAACTGTGGTGGTAAACCTGAATCCTCAAGGCCGAGGAGCAGTCAGCCAGTTGAGAAGGTAGTCCTTGTGGGAACACATGCCTTCTTGTAGCTGCTGGAATGTCAAGATGAGAAAATTGAATTGCTCGTATCAGGGGGACTAAGAACAGAACAGGAAAACAGATGTGAAGCATCAGTTAAGAATTCAGAAAAATTAAAGTTTGAATCAGGTATTGGCATACCTGAAATTTCAGAAAGCTGAGCTGGAAGGATCAAGCATTTGAAACCGACCTGGGCTCTACAGTAAGACTGTCTCAAAAATGGGGAAAGGGAAACTCAGAGCCCTGTGCCAAGGAAATGGGATTTTTATCCTCAAGGTCAAAAGCAAATGTTACATACATTAAAGCCTGGGAGTGATGGGAGACTGCATTTTGCAAGGATGCCTTCTGACAAGAAGGAATGAAGGCTGGCAGGAAGTGGAGACTGTAGGTCTTACCTTAGTAGCTCACTTTCAGGTTAAATAGGAAGGAGTTGTATCCTAACTTTGTACAAAGACCAGAGTAATGGGAAAGTTTTGATGGCACTTGGTGGCCAGAAAGGCCAGGATCTAGCCAGCATTTAGTTTAGATATGGAGAGCACAGGGAGAGAGGCAGGCAGGAATGGTCCTTGAGATTCTGAGCCCAGAAATTGAATGGACAAGGAGCTGTTGTGTTCAAAATGGTCACTGAAACTTTGAGGAGCAAGTGGGGAGCAGGCATTTGTGGGAGCTGGGGGTTGCATTTAATTTTGGTCTATAGAGATATCTAACAGGCAGATGTATATGAATGTACACATGTAGATTACATACAGTGGTCTGATCACTGTGAGTGATACTGCTGGTACAGAATGGATAATATGCAGTGGTGTGTGAATTAGGAACCATTCTAGGAAAGGAGTCTTGGGGGCACATGTAAAGGTTGCCAAAGTCCAGTGAAGATGACAGGGCACATATGGATAGAGAATTCCCAACAATTCTGAAAGAGATTGCATGAAAAACCAAAGTAATATGAGTTTTTTTTTTAAGACAAGAGCCAAAAGACTCACTTATGAGACAAGTAGAGACAGTTTAATGCTGAAATCCTTTGGCCAGGATCCCTTGACTTGCTCTTATTCTGGCCTGAAGAAACTTTCCTGGGATCCCTTGAAGCAAGACTCTCTGTTCTGGTGTATATACAGTCAGCTCTGCTTCCTAAGAGGAGAAGCATAGGTGCCTGTACAACCAAGTGATGAAGAGATGTGAAGAGTAAGCCCTAATCCCATCCCATCCCATCCCATCCCATCCCATCCCATCCCATCCCATCCCATCCCATCCCATCCCATCCCATCCCATCCCATCCCATCCCATTTTGTATTTGCTGAGAGCTCCAAGATTGCACCCTGGGGCTTTGTGTCTTCCCTCTGCCCTGCCCTTTGAAACCTAGCATCCATCCTTGGCAAGATTCGAGGTTCTACTACCACACCACATTTCTTCCTTTCTCCAGCTCCAAGCTCACTCCCTTCCTTCTTTCCTCCCTCTTGAGTTACTCACCTCTCAATCTGCATGCATGCTGCACACTCCATGTCTCTTCAATCCGTCTGCTTGTGTCATTTTGGGATAGTATTTTCCCTGTGATGTGCTTGAGTTGTTTCCCTGATAAATGGCTCCCCTCTTCAGTTTTCAGGCAGCCTTTTAAGATATTTTAATGCTGATAATTAAAAATAACAGTGAGTGAAAGAGACCTTTTCCTTAATGAATGAAGTTTCCCAAATATTTGGACAGAAAGAATGAAACTAAATTTCATATGGAAGAATAGTCATAATTGCATAATCTGTTATGAAAATAAAAGATCCTAATGACATGCAAAAATGGCAGGGAGATATAGCCACTAAAATGTGCACTTGTATAAAATTCAGAGAAAAATTAGCTATTTGAAAGCATTCATCAGACTGCTTATTTTGTAGCTTTATAGAGGGTGAGACAGGTTAACCTACTCATGGCAATCTTAAAAAAAAAAATAAAGAAGCAGCTGAGAATAGTCTGTGTTTAAGCCCTAGCACTACTGAAGTGATTGATTAATTAATTATTTAAAAGTGAAATGCCTGGGTCATGACCACACTTGATAAAAGAGCAGAATGGCAACACCTGTCTCCTTTTTAGTTCCTATGCATTCAGCATGTTCCCCAAGGAATCTCCATAGTCGAGACGTTCTAGTGGTTTGGGTTGGGTATCAGGCATCTGGTCCAAGCTCCATGGATGAGCTATGCCTCATTATCTCTGCAAGAGGAACCATGTTGACCACTGGGGTACTTAATGATTACTGTGTACTTATCAGCTCCCCCTTCCTGAGACATACATTTCCCTGAAGGTCTTCCAACCAAAATAGGAACTTCCTGGGCTCTGCAGAAACAGATGAACAGTGAAGGCTGGTGAGCCTGTCTCCTTGGGACCATCAATGTCAGTGTCTAGATGGAGCCTCTGAGTTTGACAGTTGACAAAACTCCTATTTCCTAGGAATCATTACCCTTACCACTTCCTATAGGGACCCACCAGCATCCTTCCCTTCTGAATACTGTTGATTTGTTTTATTTTATAACTTGAATGACAAGGAAAGGAGAAAACAGAGGCAGAGAGGAGGGACAATCTGGTGCCATAAGATATGGTCCCCACATGTCTCTGCTGTTAGGACAGATGTTTGAGGATAAATTCCTGTTATCCAGGAAGAGTTGTTAATCTCTCAGATATTGTCTGTTCTCAAGTGTTCTCAATTGACCAAACATGGGAAGGGAGACCTTTTTGAGTCAGCTGGCACTCATGTGTTGGGGGAGTGGCATGTCCCTCAGGTTCCCCAAGTTCTCCTCAATGTAATCTCAAAGAAGAGGGGAGCACCTGAGACCACCACTTAGTCAGCTGGGTTTTCTTCTTGTCCCTCCATAGCTTTGTTCCCCTCCTGGAAAAGTCAACTATCTTCCTGTCTTATACCCTCCCACTAAGTCAGCCCCTGCTGAGGGAAAATGGCCTCCCTTCAAGGCTTTTCTTTAGAATGTCTCAGAGCACCTGACTGTGGGACTGAGTCTCTGGCTGTCTCACATCCTCTAACAATCTCTAACCATTTTCTCTGAGCTGCACAAAATGTGCTTGACTCAGTCTTGATTCAGATGCTAAAGCAGAACGCCCCCAGTGCCTCCCATAGGACCCTTAAAAAGCATCTTACGGAGTAAGCTAGTGGGTTTACCTGGAAGCAGTTCATCATGGGGAGCAGCCACACTGTGTGATACTGCCCCTCAAGAGCCTTTGCCAAGGTTTTTGGGCTGGAAAATGAATATTTTATTATGTTATGAAGGGGAAAAAGATTAAATTAGCAAAATGATGATTTAAAAAAAGGGATAACCTGACTTCAACCTTTTATTATGCTTCACACAACTAGACAGCAAATTGCATGCTGGGGCTTCTGCTTAGATGGCTGTAAAGAATCTAACTTTGCTTTCAAATTAACCTGTCAAATCATATATTTATAAAGAAATGAAGGGAGGAAAATGAGGGGCCTGGGTAGACCCACGCATCAATTAGAGAGAAATTAATTACAATTTACCTGCATCAGCACATTAACACTCCCAAATTACTAAAGAAATGTCTCCCTGCCAGGAAGAAAGTCAAAACATCCTGCTTTGTGGGGGAATCTTGAGGGAAGGGGGTCACTGTGTGTCCATGGAGGGTATGGAGAGGGGATAGAGAGAGTGGATGTTGTTGGAGATGATAAAAGATGCTAGCAATTAGAATTCTTCCTGGTTGTGTTTAGGAAGACTCCTGTAGAATGGCATATTTTGTTGACACAACCTCTCAGAGAACATCCAAGTTACAGAACAATGAAGCAGACACTCAAGGAATAATGTCATGAACCCATGGCGTCAAGAGGCCCTTTCTGTCAATAGGAGACAGAATCAAAAGCATCCAGGGAGCTCAGCAGAAGCAAGAAGGTCAAGTAAAGAGTGAAAAGGATGCTGTGATTTGGACCAAAGGCCCTTGGTTGGAAGGCTTGGTCTCCAAAGTGGTAATTTCAGGAGTGGTGTCTACTAGGAAATTCTTAGTATCATGGGAGTTGTACCCCAGGGAGATGAGGGAACTCAGTCCATTTCTTTTGCTCTGTTTCTCCATGGATATCACATGACAATTTTACCTTCCACTTACTTCCCACTCTTGCTGCCTGTGCAACCTTGGCCACTGCTTGAGACCCAAAATCAATTGGAACCCATAAAACCAGGACTGATGTGTTTTCTCCTTTGAAGCCAGTCTTTTCAGATAAAGTGTAACAGTGAAGGAGAGTTGGCTAACACAAGCAAGTACTTGCTTTTCCTTTTCCTTACTCCCTCAGTTTTATTAGATATTTTCTTTATTTACATGTCATATGATATATTCTTTCCCAGTTTCCCCTCTGAAAAAAAAAGAAAAGAAAAGAAAAACAAAAACAAAAAAACCCTGTTCCCTCCCCCTCTCCCTGCTCAGCAACCCACCCTCTCCCACTTCCTGTTCTTGGCATTCCCCTACACTTGGGCATAGAACCTTCACAAGGCCAAAGGCCTCTCTTCCCACTGATGACTGACTTGGCCATCCTCTCCTACATATACTGCTGGAGCCATTAGTCCCACTATGTGTACTCTTTGGTTGGTGGTTTAGTCCCTTGGAGCTCTGAGGATAGTTTATATTGTTGTTCGTCCTAAGGGGCTGCAAACCCTTCAGCTCCTTGGGTCCTTTCTCTAGCTCCTTCCTTGGGGACCCTGTACTCAGTCCAGTGGATGGCTGTGAGCCTCTACTTCTGTATTAGTTGGTTACTGTCAGAGCCTCTCAGGAGACAGCTATATCAGGCTCCTGTCAGCCAGCAGGAGCTGACATCCACAATAGTGTCTGGGTTTGATGATTGAATATGGGAAAGATTCCCAGGTGGAGAAATCTCTGGATTGTCCTTCCTTCAGTCTCT
>NW_022196906.1:22202865-22225772 GCF_008632895.1 Mastomys coucha
CACAGTGGAGCATGTGTCCTTATTATATGTTGGAGCATCTGCTGGATGTATGCCCAGGAGTGGTATAGCTGGGTCCTCTGATAGTACTATGTCCAATTTCCAGAGGAACCATCAAACTGATTTCCAGAGTGGTTGTGCCACCTTGCAATCCCACTAGCAATGAAGGAGTGTTCTTCTTTCTCCACAACCTCTCTAGCATCTTCTGTCACCTGAGTTTTTTATCCTAGCCATTCTGACTGGTGTGATGTAGAATCTCAGGGTTGTTTGATTTATATTTCCCTGATGACTAAGGATGTTGAACATTTCTTTAGGTGCTTCTCAGCCATTTTAGTATTCGTCAGTTGAGAATTCTTTGTTTAGCTCTGTACCCCATTTTTAATAGGGTTATTTGGTTCTCTGGAGTCTAACTTCTTAAGTTCTTTGTATATATTGGATATTAGCCCTCTATCAGATATAGGATAGGTAAAGATCTTTTCCCAATTTGTTGGTTACCATTTTGTCCTATTGACAGTGTCTTTTGCCTTACAGAGGCTTTGCAGCTTTATGAGGTCCCATTTGTCAATACTTGATCTTAGAGCATAAGTTATTGGTGTTCTGCTCAGGAAGTTTTCCACTGTGCGTATGTGCTCGAGGCTCTTCCCCACTTTCTTTCCTATTAGTTTCAGTGTATCTGGTTTTATGTGGAGGCCCTTGAACCACTTGGACTTGAGCTATGTACTAGGAGATAGGAATGGGTCAATTTGCATTCTTCTACAGGCTAACCGCCAGTTGAGCCAGCACCTTTTGTTGAAAATGCTCTTTTTTCCACTGGATGGATTTAGCTCCTTTGTCAAAGATCAAGTGACCATAGGTATGTGGGTTCATTTCTAGGTCTTCAATTCTATTCCATTGATCTACCTGCCTGTCACTGTACCAATACCATGCAGTTTTTACCACAGCTGCTCTGTAGTAGCTTAAGGTCTGCTCTGTCACTTTTGTTGAACAGCTAAGACTTAAAAAAAAAAAAAGAAAAAGAAAGAAAGAAAGAAAGAAAAGAAAAGAAAAAAGTTCAGATAGGTTTGTCTGCCTGCATTCCAAGATAAAAAAACAATACGGAAGAAAGATCAATAATAATTTTGTCTTTTTTCTAATACCTATAAACAAACAAACTGTTTTACTTTTTCCTCTCTTCTTTTTGAATGACCTTTACAAACTTCTGATTCAGCTGCTTCTTCCCCCTAAGTGCACATGAACAGGAAGCTCTATGTAGTGTTAAAAACACAGCCTAGGTCTCCCCACAGAGAAGGCAAACACATCTCCTGTTCCATGATCTTATTTTTTTCATATAAGAAGCACTAGAGCCTCTGGATAGTCACAGTATAGACTTAATGTCCCTCAGGGATCTCATCAAAGCATGATAAGAAAGATAAAAAGCATCCTTAACAGGCCTGAATGGAAAGAGAGATCTTCATGGGATTGGGGTCCTTTTCCAGCAGTGATGGTCACCAATGGGATCTCCACTGACATAAACCTGGACCACTATGGCCCCAGGTTCCCACCTGGTCTCCTTGCTCTTTTCTTTCAGCCATCTAGATTTTCTGGGCTGGTACAAGAATGGGGCAAGAAGGAACACTGCGGGCTGCAAAGGCTCACCTTGTGGTCCGAGCTGTGATATGTAGCTTCTGACTTGTGTGAACTTCCGCTCCATTCTCATAGAATCTGTTTTTATATAAAAATGTTAGGCTAATAATTCCCACAGTTTCCTCATCCAGCACCTTCAGTGATCAAGATGTAGATACAAAAACCCTAATAAATATTGAGATTTTAAACCATACTGCTATGGGCTCTTCTTATTTTTAAAAAGATATATTTTGTTGTTTTTGATTTGGGGATTTTTCTTTTCTTTTAAACAAATGCATCCTCTCTTTATTATTTACTATTTACTTTACATTTTGGCTGAAAACCTTATGTCTGCAGCTTGTGAATATGAAAACAACCTTTGCCAATTGAGTGGGAGTTTCTGGGGTCCATTAGTTCTTTGTTTCCCTCTTTTAAATTTTTTGACTTTTCCTCCTATGCCTGATGAAATATTAATGCCTTGAGATAGTTTCAGAAGCATGGTTTTAGAACCAAGGCATTCACCTCTAAGAATAGTTCTGAGGTAGGGGATCATGTGACTTTCTGATAGACCTCTTAGCTTGTCCCTACTGCTAGCACCTCCATCCTTTGCTCTAGTGTATGGCTATACATCATAGCCTGTTTGCCTAAGGACTGGGAATGACACCATTCATACCCTCAGGACCACAGAGTCCACTAGAACTTTCTGGGATGTGGGAAGAGCTGGGAAAAGAAAGTAGGAAAGAGGAAGGCTTTGTAAGAAACCTGGACATCTTTACAGAGAGGGAAGGATGGATGCAGGGATTGGTGGAGATCACCTGCAGTCGTCCAGCCCTCCATACCCACACGTCCAAACACCTACAGGTTAAGGGGATCTTTAAAATTTGTATCTGCACTAAATGTGTTCAAGCTTTTCTCCACATAATTCCCCCAAATAATACAAAGTAAAAGCAATTATACTGCAGTTACATTATACTATAATCAATCGAGAGGTGATTTGAAGAATGTGGGAGAATGTAAGTAGATTATATGCAAATCCTATTTCATATGGAGGACTTAAGCACCTGAGGATTTAGATATGTGTGGGGATCCTGGACCTGTCCTGTCTCCCCTCCTCCCCCTAGATCCTGATGGAGAACTGCAGTGCTAAAAGTAGCCTGGATGCTATACTGGAA
This sequence comes from Mastomys coucha, assembly GCF_008632895.1. Classification (NCBI taxonomy): domain Eukaryota; kingdom Metazoa; phylum Chordata; class Mammalia; order Rodentia; family Muridae; genus Mastomys; species Mastomys coucha. The sequence goes on from NW_022196906.1 coordinate 22,205,637, forward strand.
ACTGTTGGGGCCATAGGTGAGAGCCAGGTGCCAAAGCAGCTTGTGGCTTCTTTCATGTTTTAAGCAGAGCACTGAGCAGCAGCATGGAGCACATTAGTCAGCCTAGCTTGAAGAACAAGGATGTTAATGTCTCCCACAAGGGTGAGGTCGGAGTCTAAACCCTCAGTGCTGGCTCTTACAGATGTGTTGACTAAAAGTGTAGGTGAGAGGCCTGGGTGTAAATCTTAGTTTCATTCTTTATTGATATGTCTATCCCTGATAGGACCATCACATCTGTACACCTCAGACTCCTCCTATGTGAAATGAAAATGATGATGGGTCCCCCTTCAGGGGTTGTCATAGGTTCTGACACCCAAGATAGGGTAGGTTTATGGGCCTGCTCTCCTGTCATTCACCAGCCATGGGCCTTACAAGCAATTATTGTGAATCTGTGCTTTCCTTGTTTGTAACATGGCTGTTTTCCATGGTCACCTGCTAAAATTTAAAGGGGTTAAGGAAATAAGGCAGCTCTGGGGCTTGCCTGGGAGGAAGGAGTAAGAGGGAGAGAAGTGATAAATGATGGTGGGGGTTGGGGGAGGTGCTTAACCTGGGGCCTGGATGGAGCCCAGGGATACAGTTCAAATGGGTTCTAGATGCTTCCACTGTCCAGGAATGAGTAGAAGAGCCCCGTTGTCCTTCAGCATGTCAGTTTGTTATTTTTTTTATAGCTTCTGCCCTGTGATGGTTTGAATGAAAAATGGCTCCTGTAGACTCACTGAGAGTGGCATTATTGGAGGTGTGATCTTATTGGAAGAAGGGTGGCCTTTTTGGAGGAAGTATGCCACAGGGTGGGGGCTTTGAGGTTTCAGAACCTCAAACCAGTCCCACTCTCTCTTCCTGTTGTGTTTAGATCCAGATGTAGAGCTCTCACCTACCTCTCCAGCGCCTGCCTTCTTCCATGCTTCCTGCCATGATAATATTGGACTAAACCTCTGAACTATAAGCCAGCCACAGATAAATGTTTTCCTTTATAAGAGTTGTCATGGTTGTGACATCAATTCACAACAATAAACCTTAACTAAGGCATTCCCCCTAAGAAGAGTCATCTCACTAGCCACAAAGGCAGTTCCACTGTGGCCTCCCAGACACTTTTCCTTCAAGGAGTCAGGCTTGAGATCCAAACCAGGTGACTGCAGTTCAGACCTAATGATCACCAGGCTGCTGATACAAGCTCAGGCTTCCTTAAAGGTCAGCCCCAACCATACAAGAAGCAGCAGGGGGCTCCTAGCAAGACCACACTTCACAAGCCATAACATCTAAGTAGACAAGGCTCCCACTGCTGATTGGCATACAAACACCCGCTAGCTCTTCCTTCTGACAGTGGCAAATGTGGAGGCTTGGAGGGTTTGAACAGGGCAACTGGCCTGTCAGAAACAAACAGAGTCGTCTAGAGGATGAAAGAGAAGAGATTTAAATTTTGCATCTTTCATGCGAGTAAATTAACTTTGCTTTACTTGAAATAGGAGGCATAGGAGTTGCCTGAGGCCTCTCCTGGCATTGGCTCAATGAGGTAGGCTGACAGGAGTGGGAAATGGAATTGCAGGCAGAAATATATGAATTGTGTGCTGCAATGTCAAATCAGAAGATTTGCTCATATCCACAAGCCAGAGTCATAGAGACTCCCGGAGGACCTGCTCCAAATGTTATCATCACTACGTCTTAATTTATGCTGCCCCATTTGCAAGTATCATGGTGCGTAACAAAGTTAGGACGAACAAACCACAAAACCTAAATAAAAGACCTTCAGAGGAGAAGAGGAGAAGCCATCAATTTAGATTTTAAGCTGCTAAATAGAATTGAGGTGGCTGTCTGGGTCTATTGCTTTCCCCAGTTCAGAGAGCACATGAATTGCAGTGGTCTGAGAAGGAGCATAAACAGCAGGACCCACGGTGAAGAGGGAGCTGTTTTTTCCTCTTCACTTTCACCTTATCCTTCTGTTTCTTCCTAAGATCCCAGCCAGTTAATAAGGATACAAAATCCTGAACATGGTGGTTGCTGTCTGCCAAGCCTTCACTCTGATCACTCCAAGGCTCTCTGAACAATAGTGCAGGGTCATGAGTCCAGAGAGTCTTAGATTGGTTACTGAGTAAAGCTCTTTGTATCACATGGGTGCTGAGTGGGAGAAAGGCTCCCTACTCAGAGACTAAGAACTGTAGGTGAGACCCTAAATGCCAGAAGGGAAAGTCTGGATTCTAACAGGGGTGAAGCACTGTAGGGAGTCCACTGCTGCTTAGCTGGGGTAGGGAGGAAGCAGAGTGCCACACTGGCAGTTGGGATCACTAAAGGCTGTGGCCATGGGTTACATGCTCCCTTAATGCTGTGCTGAGTGCATGCATAGACAAAAGGTGGCACATAGAGAGCAGGTGTGTGCTGGCTGTATACTATAGGACTGGAACTAGTCTGGGCGTCCTTGAGTTAAACATGGTCATTGTTCATTTCTGCAGTGAAGAGATACAGGCGAACTCACCAAATATACTTGAAGAATAAATAGCAAAATGTGATCTGGCAAATTCCTCAAGGGCAGGCATTTTTATCACACAAGCTTCTATATTGCAGGACTTGCCCCATGTGGTCGGTTCCTGGCACTTGGTATGCATAAATTTTATTGTCATTGGCTTATTAATCGTCTACCATTTCTTTCTAGTCCACATTCTGTTTTTTTATTCTTTGAAAATTCCATACCTGTAAACAATGTATTTTTATCATATTTTGATTGATCTTGTTCATAATGTTATTAAGAATATGACTTTTTTCAGAGATATGAGAAAAAGTGTTTACAGAGTACTTTAATTTCAAATTCTGTTTAAGGTCCTTTTCGGCATTTATATCATAATACAGAGAGAAGGACCAAAGTAAAATAGAAAGCTTCATGAAAGTAGATCTTATTGAATTCTTGACATTGTGGACACTGACTATCATCCATGTTACTTCAGTTAACCCTACCAGGTAAGAATTAGATCTACATACTCCAAACCCACACCTGCTTGTTCATGTCAGTCTATCTGGCCTGGGTGACTGTCTCTTCTCACTTAGAAGTAGGTGGGCCTCTCTGATCTCCCTGTCATTTGAGACATTGCTTCTGGAAGTTACTCAGCCTGGTATTAGCCTGTCTCAACTTTACCCTTCATCTTGTCTAAATTAACCTACTCTTAAAATCTCCCAATCTTCTGTTCCCTTGCTTCTATTCTACCTCTCCTGTTCTGAGTAGCCAGTAACTTTCCCTTTTCTGCTTTGCTAGAAAAAATAATGCTAAGTCTACACATGTAAAGTGACTCAGGTATAAGAGGAGAAACACAGCAAGCACAGTAGATTGTGCCCCTGACAGCACCTTGAGGTTCATGTGATGAGTGATGAGGAGAGACCTGACTCTCAGGGCTTGTGCCCTGTGGTCAATTTAGTAGGATGGCCTTGTAGGCATTTATTTAAGCATGCTCTGTTCATTGGAATATCCTATTGTAGAGATCATGGTGCTGTAAGAGGCACCTCACCTTGTTAGTATTCAGGGGAGGTGAGGAGGGGAACAGCTGACAAATTGGACAGCTCTTTGTAGAAATTTAATATCAAATGAGATTTTTTTCTTCCCTTCTCTACAGTGAAGAGTAAATCCTATCCTGTCATTTTGTTAACCCAAAAGGGACTCCTTGGTTCTGTACTAGACAGACAAAGCTAAGGAAGAAGGTGATGATGAAGATACTTTCTACCAACTAACTGACCATGCCTCTCCTTTGGGAACTTTTACATTGGCTCGTTTGTCACCACACATTCATATCAAGTGGGCCACTAGGACACATTACTCATGTAACCAGGGTCCTATAAAGGATGAGGGATTTACCCAGGAGCACAGGGCCAACGAACATCAAGCCAGTAGTAAATCCATGCTCAGAACTTTAGTGTAGATCTACAATAGCCGTTAGAATTGGGAATAGCACATTTTTCTAAGTGCTAGCTTTGATAGGATTCTATATGTATCTTTAGTACCTGAATACATATTAAAGTGTTTCTCAAAGTCATATGGTGATGTTTTTCCGTGAAACACACCTTTGAAAGATGTTGGCATCATAAGGATCAGAAACATATGGTCCAGAGTGTGCCAAAGAAATTACTTCTTTCATTATTTTTATTAACCTTTAACCTAAACTTGGAGCTATACTAACTGAAAAGTTATGTAGAAATGGAAAGCTGTTATACCCAGAGGGGGCTTGCCTTCAATGAAATTTTGTACTTGACCCAATTGCAGACTCTCTGACATGAATCCCAATGACCATAGAAGCTAGAAGAAATGGTAACACACCCCTCAGAGTTGGTACCATACAGAAAGAAAGAAGGGAAAGCCACTGGCCACCATGGTGGTGAAGGTCCACCCACAGCTGTAGGTCAGCATCTATTAATGCCAAGCAGATTCATCAAACCATTAGAACACAAGGAAATGGTTCTCTTCTTTTTCCTTCATAATTAAGTCCCAAACAAGTTCCCAATGTGTACTTCAAATAGTTGCCATTTCTTAAAAATATATGTTTTGATATAAGGGCTCCTGTACTAAAGGCTAGCCTTGACAGTTTGATATTGCCAAAGATACCTTTGAATATCTGATACCCTACCTCTTCCTCCTGAGTACTTCAACACACATTTGAATGCCACATCTAGCTTATGTGGGCATGGGGATCAAACCTGGGACCTTGTACATGATAGGCAAGCACCCTATGAATAGAGGTACAACTCCTATCCCATTCATCATTTCTGAAAACCATTAAATCTATTTCAGTTACCTTTTCTTTTTACACAGGGCAGCCCTTGCTCTGTGTATAGGCAACATAACTGAACTCCATCTGCAGTGACCTTCTGCTAGGTGTCTCTCTTCTTCTGAAAATTTTGTGTCCAATATAACAATGTCTTGTTCTTCTTCCTTTCTCTTAAATCCCCACCGTCCCACAGAGCCTACTCTGTGATAAAGCCAGTCAATGTAAAAATCTCCCCATGACCAAATCTCCACCTCAAATAAACCTTCTTCCTGCAGGTTCCTACATGTCCAGTGTATCATGAAGACTGACTTAGGAATTCTTGTATTCATTGAGGGTGGCATTCTTATGCTCGCAAGCTGTGGTTCTTCTTGAGTTCTATGGGACATGATTCTGTCACATGCTCCAGGCTTCTGGATCCAGAGTGTGGCTCAGTAATTGAGTGTTCCCTGAGAATGCAGAAGGCTGTGGGGTCCATTCGTAGCACTGCCCATCACCCATCACCACTACCCAACATTTCCAGACTTCTTTCCCACAAATCTTTTCACCTAATGCTACCTTTGCCCCATACCAGCTCAACCTCTGTTCTCGCTATCTCCCGCTGTGACAAAGGATGGCTTTCCCTGCCATTCCCAGGCTGCACTTGTGCTATAGCTTTCATCCTTAATCATAGTTAACTTTCCAATACTTATCAAATCTTCTTTTGTTCTGGTTTAATTGAGACATTGGTGAACAGCTTTATTGTGCTTTATTGTGCTTTTTCCCTCAAAGAACTTGGTAAGCATACTTTAGAACCCAAAGTGGACATACTGAATTTTCAACTTGTCTTGTAAATATCTCCTGTTGTTCCAATTGTGACCCTTTATGATGCAGTTCCTATGTGCTCCCCACTCTTGCTCAGAGATCACAACACTTCTTTCCTACATACCTCAAAAGGAGCTATTTTCTGCCTTTCAAAATTTTAATTCAATCACTTTTATGCTTATTAAATTCACTCTGTTACCTACCTGTCTGAGTATGGTGTTTGATCAACTGGCTACACTTCTATATACAACTCATATTTCTCAACCAGAATGTGATAAGAGAGGCTCTTATCTACTGTGACCAGATGGCTTCAATTGTTAGAATGGAGGCATTTGATCATTTATCCCAGTCTATGTGTTTTCCTTTTGTTTTTTGCACTAGGGACAGGATCTAGGGCTTTACACATTCTAGGTAAGTGTCCCCCAGTTCATATGAAACAAGAATGACACCAGGACAGTCATAGATAGATATACATATATAGGAGGAAGTTAGGTTATAACCCAAAGGCACAGTTAGTCTCTTAATTGGTCTTTAAGAAGCTTTGAGTCTGTGGCAAGCACCTACTGAAAGCATTCTGTGTGGGGGGCATCACAACCAGCATCCTCTGAGATTCTTGGAAGGAAGAGCTAACTTGGTCCATTCTATTCAAATCAAGGTCATATCTACATTGTTTTGCTTCACCACAGGGAACTATGCAAAACTGAGGACCAGTCACTCAAAGGCATAGGATTCAAGAGTTCTAAGCAGGGACTAAGGTAGTCCAAGAGTTCTAAGAGTCTAAGAGTTCCAAGGTAGTCCATATGGTATACACCAGTCTGCATCTCCATTTGGGCTGAGCCAGGTCTGCCCAGATATTGCATCAGGCAAGTGGTGAGTAGGGAAAATGATGGTCTTGGCTAGAGAGAGCTTGGAATCCTCAAGAGCAAGGACCCAGGGAACTCCTAAGAGTGGCTGCTTCTTTTTTCCCCCCTTTCTTCTGGCAAATGAAGTATCCATCTTTCTAGGAAAGTAAGTTGCTCCTTCACATTCTGTTCTGGAACCTGCCCTCAAAATTCTCTTAAAACAGATGAGGACACAATACAAAGAGTCACGCAGGCATACCCCGACTAAGTGGATCCGCTTCACTTTCAGATACAAAAAGAGAGCCAGACACATCTGCTTAGCATTGAGTGCAGCACTCTCACCCATCTATCCTCTTGGAGCCTCATCTTAAGAGCCCTCCATCTTGTTTCTCTCCTCCCTCTCACAAAGAATGATGTGGTTTATAAGCCTGTGTTGCTGTTTGTACCACAGCGATGCGCTGTTTTAGGGCCTCTGAAGAAAATAATAACAACAGAATTCACTAAGTATCAGCTTGGACCTTTAAGACAGAGAATGTGGTAGAGTGGGAAAATTAGCCAGTACTTTTTCAAAAATCCTATCTCCTTGTTGGGTGATTAAGGACAGGCCAATAAATATGCCTGTAGTCTATTACCTCCGAAGCAAAGTAGCATAATCAGATTTATCTCACCTTATCTAGGTTTGCTCTGGGGTTCAAGTGAGATGAGATATGGGGAAATGTTTGAACAGTATATAAGTGAAAACAATTTTAAATGTTACAACAAATAAGTGAGATTTTCAGAACTGAATGCAAAAACTGATGTTCTCTCTCACACATCATAATGTGGTATGAATCAGCCAGTATGCAATCTATACTTCCAGACACCCATCCTATTAAAACTCTACCGTCTTCTTCACACAATCCACATTAAAATTATTCTGAGAGAAAGACAGAGAGCTGGGAGTGAAAGAAAGAGACACAAAGAAGGACAGAGACAGACAGACAGACAGACAGACACACACACATACACACAGAGACAGAGAGAGAGAGAGAGAGAGAGAGAGAGAGAGAGAGAGAGAGAGAGAGAGATACAGTGGGACAAACAGGTAGAGAGAGAGAGGAGAGAGACAGAGAGAGACACACAAAGAAGCAGGGAAAGGCAGAGAAAGACAGAGACAGAGATACAGAGAGAGTTGGCTATGTGCTTGCCATATCTTGGTAGATTTTCCCTCAGGTTCCTGGTGTCTTATTCAAAGAACTGAAGTAAATGACTCTGCAGATTTACAAAAAGTAACAAAGAAACTTTATTTAAAGTAAAATGATGGAACAAATCATAAACTAGAGGCGATATGAATGACAATATTTGAGGTGCCCAATTATCATTTGGGGTTTCCTTGATGGTGTTCAATGGTTATTAAGTGGCATAATGATAGTGGTTCTCTTGTTCTGACTCATATATTAGGTCATATAATCATTTTGCTGCTGTAAATGTTCCTTGCCATTATTCAATCATATGCACACCCAATTGTGTATAAGGTGTTACATAAGGGATTCACCCCAAAAGTTCACTTAAGGGATTTGCCTTATTATGTATGTAGCCAAAACCATTTTGGTGTATGTTCCCTAACTTCTGTACACAGATATCACTAAAGTACAATTAAATAGAATATAAATATGATGGTTGTCCAGAGGAAGAGAAACATATCCCATTGTTCAGGGAATAGTATTTATGCACTCTGATGTAGATGAGAGGCTCAGGTAGCCAATGGGTTACCAGATGCATCATTCAAAGACTAGTATGTGCAAAGCCCAGGTCAAGTGAAGTGACAAGTTGCTAAGCTACTCTTAGGCTCTTCTACCTCCGCTCTAACGTGAATGGCCATATAATTCTTATCCAGGAAGGCCAATCATAGTGGTCCTCACATATGTGATCTCATCCAGGTAGACCAATTATAGTGTTCCTTTCATATGTGAGGAAACTGAAAAGCAGTAGTGTGTGATGCAGATGGTAAATAGGCCCCATCCCCACAAATGACCAGTGTGAGCTCATTTATCATTCTAGGTAGTAAGTGGATGTTGAAGTACTTCTGCCTCACTCCCATACAAGCTTAAGGTGTTCTCTGAGGTCAAACTTGCCTGCTGAGGCTCCTCAGAGTAGACACTTGGCCATCCATTAGGAAGCATGTGGACTCTGCGGGTGTTGACCACAACTGAGGGTACTAAGCAGCATAGTGGCCTAACCCCAAGCTATACAGTTGCATTCACATCAAAGGACACCTGAACCAGGAAGTCAAAAAGAATACAGACCATGTTGTACCTGCACCCTTGGAGGAATGTTTGTACTTTGGCCTAAGGTCATTAGATTCCCCACCAGATGACAGCTATCCTTAGCCATGTCTGCTTTACCATGTAGTAGATACTGTTTCCTCTTCTTATTGTTCCTTCCACATACATTTGTCTGTACTACATATATCTTTATTTAGCAATTGCTGTTGAGGAGCTATTATGTATCATGCACTACAGGGATATATAAGATAAATAACTAGGCCTTGGGGCTATAGACTCCAGGTCTAAAAATAACCAATACCAATGGGTAGGTCCTATTGACAAGGCAATATTGATGGCAGTGCAAAGTAGGGTTAGGAGAAATTAAAGAAGGTTCTGTGGGAAATGTCAATGCAATGTGCTAAGTCCCTAGGCTCCCAAATGAGTCAGTGTACATGTGCAAAAGCAGGGGTGGCATGAATGTAGGTCCACAGAGAAAGAAACAATTGCTTTATCTAGATAGAATAAAGATAGACAGCCAGGAGGGGTTGTTGAATGCTAACTTCAGGGTTTGATTGAACTTATTGTACATTTGGGAACCTTTCTTTTCCTTTTCCTTTTCCTTTTTCTTTTCTTTTCTTTTCTTTTCTTTTTTTTTTTTTTTTGATTACTTTAGTCATATTGTCAGGTGTACAGGTTTCAAAGAAATTCTTTTATTGGGTAGGGATATAGGCAGGACGACCGGAAAGCATTAACATTAATAACTGCTGCATAGTGAATTTTTTACTTAACATGTGCCTGTTGTTTAATTATATGAACCACTCTATGAGATGATTATTTTATTTAATTGCTTTAATAACAGTCAAAGTTTGGGCACTAACCCAGGAAGCTCATGCCCTCAAAGACTAGGAACTTGGCATAGTCTTGAAAACAGCTTGGAAGTCAAGGTGGTGGTAATGAGAATCTAAGGAAAGATGGATGAGGCAGATGCTGTGGAGGAAGAATGGTTCAGATTGCTCACAGATTGTGTATAGGGGACAAAGGACGTATAAAATACTAACCTTCATTTTTTCTTAAAAACCAGGATTACTAAAAAAGGACCCTTAAGGGAATTGTGAAAACAATAGCTAAGGAGGAAAGCAATGGTGATTTCAACTTGAAATACTTTAAATTTACAGTGAGAGTGGATGAAGACAGTAGCTGTTAACAGCTTCATGAAATCCTTTATCTACTCAAGCAAAGAAATCAGATTCAGTATGTGTCTGGCAACGTAGAGGTGTAGAGGCACAAATGTGGAATCCATGAACATGTAGGAGTCATTCTATAGGGTGGAGTTACACTATGTGATATTATGAAAAACAAGGGAGAGACAAAGTGCTGAGGCTAAAGAAGAGTAAGAAAAAGCTAAGGTACAACACTATCCAAAGGAGCCAAAAGAGATGGAGGGCATTGGGATGGTTAATTTGTGATCAGCTTGACACAGGACCATCCATAAAGAAGAAGACTCAAACTGAGAAAGCACAGTCTTAAGGCAAGTCTATAAGGCACGTTCTTGATAAATAATTGATATAGGTGGGCCCAGGCTACTGTGGGCAGTACCATCCCTGGGAAAGTAGTTCTGGGTTGTATTAGAAAGCAATCTGAGCAAGACATGAGGAGCAAGCCAGTTACAGTTCCTTTATCCAGGTTCTTGCCTTGACTTGGCTAACCTTGGGCTCCCTGATGATGAACTATATGCTACAATCCAAATAAACCCTTCCATCTCAAGTTGCTTTTAGTCAAGGTGTTTATAATAGCAGTAGAGAAAAAAAAACTGAAGAGACATTTTTCCAACAACATCTGAATGCTTATTCAAATCAGTTCTGTGTACACAGTTAATACAGAGCTAAGGAGAGAAAAGTAGTGTTGGCAATCTGGCAACCTCTGCAGCTAGCCCTGCCTGTCAAAGATGGGACCATCAGACAACCCAGCAGCAACAAGACACGTCATCATTAGCATGCGCTGATGATTAGGATGCACAACGCAAGCCTTCAGTGTCCATTAGAGGCCTCGTTATAAGATTCACCCTTTTCCTCCCCTACCACTTATTTTCTTTCTTCCCAGAGGAAATGTCTGAGTCCCTCTCACCCCTCCCTTTTAGTAAACCTCCCACATGAGACCTGCATTGCCTGCTTTGTTCCATTAGGTAGGACCAAAGAGTCAAAGGAACACGTACGTATACATGAGGAGTAGGCTGAGAAGAGCAATGGAAGTCCATTGAGAGGCGAGTGATGAATGAGGGAGGGGTACTAGAAGAAGCCCACCTGATGTGCAGACACAGTTCCTCTCCCTTCTTTCTCCATCTTCTCCTTATTCCCTTTTGCTCCAGAGACTGCAACATTCACTTTCACTCACTCTCTCACTCACTCACCCACTCACTCTCTCACTCACTCACTCACTCACTCACTCACCCACCCACTCACCCACTCACTCACTCAATCACTCACTCACCCACCCACCTACCCACCCACTCACTCTCTCACTCATTCACTCACTCACTCACTTACTCACTCACTCACCCACTCACTCACTCAATCACTCACTCACCCACCCACCTACCCACCCACTCACTCTCTCACTTACCCACTCACTCACTCACTCACCCACTCACTCACTAAGCAAGCTCTCAAGACTATGCATCTTGGTCATCTCATTTTACTTTTTCTTGCTTGGTAACAACCTCTCAGCCACTATAAGAAAGTGACACTTGTACTACTCTACTTATGTTTATGAAGTGAGAGTATGAAAGACTGGCCAGAGCTGATCTGTTTGAGAAGCCTAAATGAGGCCTCTAATGGACACTGAAGGCTTGGGTTGTGAATCCTAGAGACAATATGCTCAGCATCCTGGTCTCTAAGCCACAGTGGCTCACACTAAAGAATATCAGTCCTCTGTTCATTCTTAGTTGCCATCCCTTTCTGGAAGCTATCTCTTGTCAAACTTATTTATCTAGTAGATACTTTCCCCTTTTCCCTTTTACCCTAGAAATTGTATCTAGGTTTCAAACGTGCTAGGCAAGCACTCTACCACGGAGCTACATTGCCAACCTAACAGTAAATGTCTTTTTAGTGCTTTCTCTGGAAGCAGATGAGGTGTCTGTTAGTTAGTTAGTTAGTTTGTTTGTTTGCTTTTTTGGTTTTCTTCAAGATAGGGTTTCTCTGTGAAACAGTCCTAGCTATCCTGTAGCTTGCTTTGTAGACCAGGCTGGCCTCAAATTAACAGTAATCTGTATGACTCTACCTCCCAGATGCTGGGGTTAAAGGCATGCACCACCATGCTAGACTAACAGATGAATTCTTAATGTAGAATGGATTTAAATATAAGTAAGCTTCACCACATACTAGCTATTGAGAACTGAATTATTCCTTTGGGCCTCAGTTTTCCATCTGTAAACTGGATACAATAATGTAACTACTCATTAGGATTACACAAAAATTACATTATCATATATTTAAAGATTCACAGGTATGTCTGCTACCCACCACACTGTTCAAAAGTCCTGGCAGTGTTTACTGCTCACTGGGACTGACCATACTTTCTACCATTTGAGAGTCTCATGGACTGTAGGAGAGTTTATGTAGTTTCATGATTTTTAGGTTTGCTTCATTTTCATGATAGTAGCACCATTCTGAGGGTCTCTCAGTCATGTTACAAGTTCAATCTATTTCAATAGGAGGGCAGAAGACACTTAGCAGACCCTGACAGCTATATAAAAAAAATACTTGCTGAGCCCCCATGCAATTGCTCAGCAGTCCTCTCTGAAATTCAGTTCATTCTAAGGTGTCTAAAGTGGAGAGCAAATCCTGTTATTCCTATTCTCAGTGTGTTTCTTTAGCAAAGCATGAGGTGCTCTGTAAGCGCATGATGGCAATGGATTGGTGACCATGAGAGCATTGCTACCTCTGGCTTACCACTCAGAAAAAGTAAACTCACCACTTGGCATCCTTGGGAATGTTTCCTGGGAGGGAACTTGACTGAGGCCACCAAAGGCTTCCAGAGAAGGACATGTCTAAGTGGTGTTGGAGTTTATAAACTCTCTGGCCCTAGCAGTAGAAGGTAGAGAGATATAGGAAAAGAGCTTCCTTTTAGGGATAAAGGTGTCACAAACCTTGAGGACAGCCAGAGGATGCTGAGGGCCAGAGCTGTGTGCTGTGAAGTCACAGACTGAGAACCAACAGGTAGGCCACCTTTGAAGATGAAAATGAAGAAAATCTCCAAGTGATTTGGCTGTGTGAGGACACTTGTTCCAGGGTAGAAGCCAACTTTGCCTGTCCAGGCACAGAAACAGGGCACTAGAGCTCCCTGTACCGCTCCTTCCCAAGAGGGTCTATGTTTAAACTTCCTGGTACATATTGCCATCCCCATTTAGATAAAGGTGATTTTTTTCATGGTATGCTTAATATTCTCCAATGTTCCCAACAAGTCCATTTGCTGATATAGTATGAAGTTTCTCCCAGATTGGAAAGGAGAGCAATATGAGCTGACCACCATAGTTAAGGTCTTTTTCTCAATTATAACAAAGGATGCTGAAGGAACCTCCTTCTAGACCAGGTCCTCTACATGGTTAAGGGTTCTTGACATTCAGGGTGGATGTCTGGGTAAGATGATGATATTCCAAGTTCAGCCTTTCGACTCCCACATTTATCAGGAGCCATATGCCAGGTGTGAGGCTCCTGAAGAACCTGATAGTAGATGGACTTATAGAATTCTGTCTTTCCTGCCCTGTGTATCTAACGACCTTCTATTAATAGCATATATGTCAACAGCAAGTAAGAGCATAGTTAGCAGTAAAGTGTTAACTCCATATTCTTCATTAATATGTTCATGGATAATTTTAAAAATATATAGGGATTATATGAACTAAATGAATAAGCAAACACATCAGCCTCTATATATGTCTCTCTAGTGAAAGGAGGGTCAGCATCTTTCTCAAACTGCCAATGTTTTTGTAAGTGAGAGTAATGGTCCAGACCAGAATTCCCTGGGTAAAGACAGCAGTGGGGTTCTTCTGGATATGCTTGGGCCTGTGCTTTATAAAAATGCTCATGACCCTGGAAACCCCCCTAAAGTACCAAAAGCCTTGTTCTTAAATAGCAGTGGGACTGATGCTGACAAAATCCTCCTTCTTGCTGACAATACTTTGAGCCTTTTAGTCTTGGAGATATGCAAATGCTTCTGGGTAATTATTTTAGCCCCCATCAAATTTACCTTTTAAAGGAAAAAAATTATTTTTAATTGCTCTTATTAAAATAGAATTGTATCACTTTCCCATCCTCTCCCAGTTATCTGTCTTCAAACACTTCCCACGCCATTCCACTCTCAAGTTGATGGCCTAGCTTTCTTTCATTATATTTGTTACATACATATATTCATTATTGTGTACACATGTATATGAATATTTATAAATATAACATGCTGATTTTTTGTTTGTTTGTGTGCATACTACATCAAGCTCACCACTGTGCATTGGACAACCAATAAAAAAGCTTATTGCTGAGAGAGGCTAATTCTCCTCTCAGCTCTCATTAGTTGCCAGTTGTTCTTTACGTAGAGGTGGGATGGGACCCAGTGTAATTTTCCCATTCTGTGTTAACATATCTATTGATACTGTGATTGTAACCATTTCCAGGGAAGTTTGTTTCAGAGCAGACTTCCTGGTATTCTGGTACTTACACTCTTTCTGTCCCTTCTTTGGTGATGTTCCCTGAACTGTAGATGTAGGAGTTGTGATGTAGATGTCTGTGTTGTGGCAATCATCTGTACAATCTATTGATCTCTGCATTGTGCCCATTTATGGTTTTCTCCCATAGTACCCATTTGTTCTATGTAGAAGCTTCTTTGATTAGGAATTATAGTTAAATGTATCTATGGATACAAGAATAAGATTTAGAATATACTTAGGAATTACATTCTTCTAGCAAAGTAGAGAGATGCTTTGTGGAAATACTATGCAAGCTGCCAAAGGAGAAGAGCAATGAGAAAATCCTAACCAGCCACAACACCTATAAACCACAAAAATTACCAGCATGGCAGGCAAGAGATGCATGAAAGTACAAGAAGGAGCACCCACACTTCAGTGGTCTAATTGGACATAAAATCTACTTAAAAGGAGGGACAGCATGCCTGGTACTGGAAACCAAGCCAGCCTCCCTGGGCTACTGGGGATATGGATCTTAAAGAGAGCATTACAATGATTAATTATCCTTTTCTACTGAAAACTAATATCCTGAGAAAATTTACTCTCCACTCCCTATACACCATGTAGATCTTTCTTACTCAAATCCCTTGCACTCAAACTCCTTCAAAATGTAGCCACACTTTACATTTCCTGTTTAATTTCCAGGACAGTCTGACCCTCCCCAACTCCCATCAGCTTTTGTTTTCTCTCTTTGCTTCTCACTAGCTCCTCCTCTTATCATTCCCACTCCTTTGAGCTAGTATGTCTGATTCAAAAAGCTCTGGATTATGGGGATGCCATTCTTCCTTGCCCCTCTGTTTCCTGAAAGTCTGCCTAACCTACCAGGATGCAGGGTTACATCTAGTGTTAGAGGTTTCCAGGCTGCTATGGGCTTCTGCTATTTCTCACAGCTTTCCCTATTGATCTAGAAAGTGACTTTATGGGTGCCTAGATGTACTTCCAATCTTCATCAGACAGAGGCAGGGAAAGGAGAACTGAGCCTCTGCCAACACTAAGAGCTCAGCTCGTCCGCAGAGAGCTTTGGCTTTTGCTGTCGAGCTTGGACATTGCATCAGACACTCTATTCCCATCCTGCCAGAACTGTGTTCCTCTCTATGCACATCATTCCAAACCGTTTACTCCATCTTCCCTCACAGGAGCTCTTTTTCCCAGTGAGAAAACTAAATGGGCTTTACTGCATGAATTATTAATTTTCCTTACCTGTCTCCCACTCTCCGACTCAGGCACTCCATCCCTGAGCATCTATCTGCAAATGCCAGAAATGAGCTTCTCATGCTAAGTAGATGCTGAGGTCTTTAGAATAAATACAGGTGAGGAACACACTGTCAAAATGGACGTGTGAAGGGTGATATGCTACTTCTTGGTCAATATTGCCTTTTCCTCCCTCAGTGGAAGCTTGCAGCTGCTGTCTATGGCAACTCTCCAACTTGTTGGATTGCATTCTGCTTCCTTCTTGCTTCTCTTGTGTGTCTAAGCAACTTACTCTTTGTGTGTTTTCCTAAATAAAACAAAGGAAACTACTTTTGATGTTTCTGTTTGCAAAGGTCATGTGTGGGAGAGATGTACCCAGTTAGAGGAAGAACCATGCTTTAACAATCCTGGCCATGGATACATAGCACCCACTGGGGATTGGTGTCGCCCTGCCCCAGCCCAGTGTGCACTTGAGAAATTTCATCCTGTACTCTAAATTATCAGAGACTTATACAGAGTGTTGCAGGTGGAGGTGATTTCCAAAATGCTATAAATATTCATGGTTGATTATTGGTCAGCCACATGGAACATCTGACTGGATGGGGACAGGTTTAGCAAGTGTTGACATCAGAGGGGATCCTGTTTCAAAAAACAGGGCTCCATCTGTAATAACAGTTTAAGGAAATAAGTGACAAGCTGTGGAGGGGAGGGAGGAGCAGCTCCTGTGCCTGCTCTTGCACAGAGAAGTGACATCACTAAAGGGGAACAGGACACAATGGAAGCCTGGCTTGTTCTAGTCTAGTCCAGGCAGTTATCCAGCTAACCGCACGTTAATCAGGAGGCCATTCTGCCTGTCTCCCAGGCCTCTGTAATGAGTGGAGGTAAATAGCACTTCAGGTGTTATTTATTGTTAGGAAGTATGTTGTGAAGGTCACAAGAAACAATATAGACATGCAAGCACCATCAAATGGGAGTTCAGCATGCTGTTAATGAACCCAAACAGAGTATCAGACACAGCCAGGTAGGTAGATGGGCACATAAGGAAATTGCCAACCAGAATCTTTCTTTTATAGATCTCCTCCTTTTAGTGACTGCAATTCTGTATATGTCACTTGATTCTCAAAGGAATGTGAGGTGAAGCTGTTTTACAGAAAGAAAGGGCATCTGTAAATTTGGATAAAATGCCCAGTAGGAAAACAGTCAGGATGAAGAGGAGGAGGAACTGGGAAGAGGGAAAAATGCTCAAGAAAATACCAGCAGAGGAAAGTGACAATAATTACACATAAACCTGTGTACCAAAGGACCTAGCTGGTGTTCTCTGTGGAGCCTGGCTCACCGGGCTCTGCCTTCTCCTGCACCCCAGGGATGCTGGGTTGAGAGAGAAGACCGCCACCTGGTGGTTGTCGTAGGGTACTGTTTCAGCTCACTCGCGTATGGCTTCGCGAGGATTGCACAGGACTTTTGTAGAACAGCAAAGAAGGCAGAGTGTTAACAGAGCTGAAGCACATCCTGATGCAAGAGTCACAGCTGGAAGCGAAGGCCCAGAGCCAGCCTCCCAAGTCATCTGAGGCCCCCGGCCCCCATCATCCTCCTGCCTTCAGTACTCCAAAGGACAAGAAAAGAGGTTGAAGACAACCCAACCACTGGGAAACCCCTCTATGGCACTGAAAGGATATTATAGCTCAGGGAGGTGGCCATCTCAGGCCTGGGGAATCTCCAGGCTTTGGAATAAAAACCTGAGAGTTCCTGAAGAACGCTCAAGTTATTTTCCTTTCCATGCAATGCATTTTACAATGCTTAAGGCACTCCGCTCCCCTTGGTTGAGCCCGCAGGTGGGAAAGGCAAGCGGGTTCTGGTGCTAACAGTGGGAGCTGGAGAGAGGTGGGATGAAAGGGACGAGGGAACCTTATTAATAGTTAAGTGGACAAGGCTGATAATGGCATATCTTTTTATTGGCCCCACAGATAAGTTATAATACACAAGCTTGCAGGCAGCTCCTGTGATTTGCATTGATACAATTCAGGCTGAGGTTTTCATTATACAGCAGGGATGATTCTGGAGCCTGTGTTATCAAAGGCAGTGAAAAGAGCTGGCGAGCTATCTCACATTCTGTGTGTGCCTATTCATTAATGGTTAGTAAGGTGCTTTGTCCCAGGTGGTATTGGGTGTTTCACAGTGAACCATTAACAATCTGAACAGCTTCATACATATGTCTTATTGATGTATAAAGTCCTTGCAACCTAGGCTTTTCTTCCCCCTCTCTTACTGAATGAATTCTGCTTTGCTGGGGTTTGTTGTAAAATCAAGTGGCACTCTCTATGAGGACAGGGATCTTGCATATGGACTAGGATGGGTGAGGCAAAGCCCCAAAAAGCTGACAAAGGGATAGTAGGTCTTTAAAAAGTCACATGTAAGCAGAAGCTGACTTTTGTTTTGTTCTGCTTTAAATTAGCCTACAAGGTAATAGACATCATTATGGAATTTTTTGAACAAAGTGAACTTAAGTAGATTTTCCTTCCCTGTCATCTCTCATGTACCCTGCTCCTTGCCCCCCCATTTGTAAGCACCCCCAAAGCCTCCTCCCTGTTTTCATGTCACCTATGTCTATTTCACTCTTCACCACTTCCTGAAGGAGTTGTTCTTATTAGAGCAATGTGGGAAGAGAGATGGTTTTTTTCCCCAGTTGATCCTCATGGGGAAACAAGGAGCCTATACATGTTACAGGAGGCAGCAGATGATGGTCCTTTTTCCAGGGGTTATAGGAAAAAACTGCGAATACATGGTCTGTGCTCTGAAAGTCAGGAGGATAAGCAAAATAGATTGTGAGGAGAGAGCTATGTGGACAGAGGAGGACACAGGAGGACAGAGGAGGGAGACAGACAGACGTGCTCAGCAGCTGACAGTAAGAATGCAGAGGATGGAAACAAAGGAGCCGCAGCAGCATTTCCTGGCTGAAAATGGGAGGAATGAAAGGGACCCGACTTAGAAGGCAATTATGTCTGATTGTAGTCAGGACACTGCTTCCAGCAGACTCCTGCCCACCACTTCCTAGGAGCCGGGTGGGGGCATGGAAGGATGATGTCAGGACTTTGGATCATATGCCCTGATCCTCATTACACAGCATCCGGAGAACTTGTTTTCTATGTTCTGAGTAGAGACTTCTTGGCAAGGATTTATTCTATAAGTGGTTATCCACCGACCCAAAATGTGCCTTCTGACGTTTTTAACTTCTCTTCTAAGTTCTCTCAGAGTTCCTCAAGTGTACTGAAATTTCCTGCTGGGTTTGAAGGCACCCTCCTACCATCCTTCCCTGTATCTCGGACTCCTGAATATTCCTGTAAAGTTGGTCTTTTTCCAACCCATGTATTTAACCCAATACAAAGCCCACTGAAGTGCTTCAAGGTTTCTGATGCTCTTTGGGCAGTTTTACTGGGGTGGGGGACTAGACCATAAGAATTTGCTCATACTACCAGCATACATTTTGATAAGTTGTATCACATACATAAATGTATTATACTCTTAGAAAATTGCCACCATCAAGAAAATATCCATAGACCACGCATTGGATGTTTGTCTGAGGCTTTTCCCTTTGTAGTCTTCTTCTCAAGCCCAGACAACCACTACTCCATTTCCCATCACAATCAACTAATTTATAGTTTCCATATGCATGTCTTTTTAATAAACAAAATCATCATGCACTTTATCTAGCTTTGTCCACACAACATAATTATTTCATAACTCACCCAAATACATATATCACGCTCATTACTTTTTCCTGCTGAATAACATATCATTATATAGGCACACCATAGTTCAGGATATCTCTCCCTTATAAATCAACAATCAAATTTTTCGAGGCATTAAAGTTTAACTTGATAGGAACATTTGCACATAATTCTTTATGAGCATACACCTCTGCTTCTCTGGTGTCAGCTCCCCTATGTTAGGTATGTATTTAACTTTCTAAGGAATTGCTTCAGTATTTCCTAAAGCATTTTTGTTATTTACATACCTACAGGTAGCACATGAGAAGCCTGGAGTCTCTGTTTCATACCAATACTAGCTAACTTTTTCCTCATCCAGTTGAATAAATATGCAGTGGTTTCTTGTTTTTTGTTCTAATTTGTGTCTTCCTCCCTGGCTGATAATGCTGGGTATCTGTTCGTAGCACTTATTATTATTATTTTATTTTTTGCCAGAAGTATTATTCTTTGGTGAAGTGATATTTTTCAATCTTTTGCCAACTTTTAAATTGAGCTATTGTTTTCATACTATTAAGGTATGAGAGTCTTTATATGTGCACTCCTAGTACAGGTCTCTTCATGGTAATATTAGCTCTTAATGATGTATCTCAATACCCACTTGGCTTTTCATTCTCCTAGTTCTGCTTTTGAAAGACCAGGTTTTAGTTCTGATGAATTCAATTTCTAAATTGTTCTTTCGTGATCTTTACAGTTTTGGTTTGGTTTGGCCTGGGTTGGAGGTTTTACGACTATGATATATTTCTTTCTTTCTTTTTTTTTTTCTTTTTTTTTTTTTTTTTT
>NW_022196906.1:22225886-22228998 GCF_008632895.1 Mastomys coucha
TGTAGACCAGGCTGGCCTCGAACTCAGAAATCCGCCTGCCTCTGCCTCCCAAGTGCTGGGATGAAAGAAGTGTGCCACCACCGCCTGGCATGACTATGATCAATTTCAATTCAATTTTTGTACATGGAATGAGATAGTGATTAAAATCCACTTTTCCATGTGTGAGATTTTCCAGAACCATTTGTTAAAGGGCCTGTTTCTTTGCTGACTTACTTTAATATATTTGTCAAATACCAGTGCTT
Organism: Mastomys coucha; assembly: GCF_008632895.1. NCBI lineage: Eukaryota > Metazoa > Chordata > Mammalia > Rodentia > Muridae > Mastomys > Mastomys coucha. The sequence goes on from NW_022196906.1 coordinate 22,226,129, forward strand.
CATATGACAATGAAAAAGAGTATATGAGGATCAAAGATGTTAAAAGAAGACTTAAAATCTTAGCTATTAAAATACATCAAGATATTCATGAGTAAAACTTTATGTGGACACTAAATATTCAACTCATAGAGACAAATCTCAATACTACTCTTGTTGCATTATAAGCTTGTCTATATTTAACTTTGCAAAAACCCTCTTAAAATCTTTTTCATGACAGTTGCTTTAATAATTCCTCTTCCTCCTCCTCCTCTTCCTCCTCCTCCTCCTCCTCCTCCTCCTCCTCCTCCTCATCATCATCATCATCATCATCATCCAGCAAGATAGCTCAGCAGGTAAAAGCACTTGCCACTATGGCTGATGACTAGAATTCAATCCCAGGGATCCATGTGGTGGAAGAGAAAACTGATTCACATAAATTGTCCTCTGATTTCCATTTGTGCAGCATGGCACTCATACAGAAAAAAATATATATATATACATATATATGTATTTACACATATATAAATATGTATATATATGTGTATGTATATAATATTATATATATTACAATAATATATAATATAATACATATCTGTCTATATATATATATATCCCTTTTAAAAGAGAAAAGGGACTGCAAGGCCTCTTTAGAAGTGTCCATATCATTTTGGATGCCACTACGAGTTCATATGAGCACTTGTCACTTCACATTCTTGCCAATATTTAAGACTAAGTATTTTGGAATTCAGTTATTCAGTGCTGGGTTGTATATATTCATTCCAAGTTCCTAAGTTCCCAATGACACATGATACTATACAGCCTTTTGATCCTTCTTTTATTTCACTTTTTAGTTTGTGATTGTTCTATATTTATATTTGTTTCTTTAAAAAAATCATGTCTATGCTTAATATTTGAGACATGTGAACATTTTGAATGTAGCATGATCTAGGATTTGTAGATATAGAATAATTGCTGTACTATCCTTACTTGCTATTTTCGTATGCATCCATTCTAGATTATTTTCAGTTGATTGATTTTTGTTGTTGAAGTTGTTGCTGCTGCTGTTCTCCTAGATCCATGTAAGGATTTTCTGTTTCATTCTATGCCTGGTAAATTTGTATTGTAGTCCAGATGTTGTGATATTATCTTCTTGTACACTGGACATTTCTGTTTTCCTTAACTATTCTTGTGATTTCTTCTGGATGGATTTTATGAGCAAAAAAATGGATTTACTTTGGATCCTCCTTTTAAAACTTGTTCGGCAGAATGTGAGTCATGCTCTCCCCAGCACTAATGAGTTCTTGCCACTGAAGTTATTGCTGTACACCTTATCCAGTGTCCTGTGAACCGTGTGTCTTTTTTCATTCTTTCAGCAGACGAAAACAGGGGCTTGTCCTCATCATGTGTCCTCAGAACCTCTGCTAATTGAGTGATTCTCTCTCCTCTGCTGTATAGCTTCGTTACATGCATGAGCTGATTAGTGCTCAGCTACATCCTTCACTGGGCTCTTTCCAGAGCTCCCACCTCCTCTCTACACAGTTAATTCTCTCAGATTTAGTATAGTATGCTATAAACTCTGGCTGCTTTGGCTTTCCCCATCTCTGACTTTATCTAATCTCAGAGATCCCTTCAGGTTCTCATCTGCTTCACCATCCCGGTCTGTTGTGTATGAACTCTTAAGGCAATGGGTTGCAGCCACTGTGGAAGCAACTTTATTCCCTAACTCTTGAGGACTATAGTCCTTAATACCTAATATTAGCACCTGGGCAATCATATTCTATGTATTCTACCTGTGATTTGGTTGTAGGTAGGAGGGTGCATTGTGATTAGAAGTCTCTGTATAGCAACACAACTTCCTAGATCCTTATGAGAGATAGGCTCCTTTGAATGGCAGTGTTTTTCTGTTCTCTTTGCCCTAATACTGTGCCTCTGTCTCTTAGTTTCAGAGGATACCTGATTGCAAAAAGTCAGTGTTTCTTGGGAGCTGCGCTGTTCAGCCTGGGGGTCAGAATCATCTTTACTCCAGAGAATTCCGCCAATGGAATGGGACCTCCCAGCCACAGGGCTTCTATTTTGAAAACCAAGTGCAGATGAAATTGTTTTCTTGATGTACCCTTCTTATAAGATACTGCCAAGAGTTTTTGTTTGTTTGTTAGTTTTTTCACTGCCAGAGATTCTACCATGTCTTAGTTTGGGGTTCTATTGCTGTGAAGAGACACCATGACCATGGCAACTCTTATTTAAAAAACAAACAAACTAAAAAAACCATTTAAATTGGGGCTGGCTTAGAGTTTCAGAGGTTTAGTCCATTATTGTCATGGTAGGGCAAGGTGATATGCAGACAGACTTGGTGTTGGAGAAGGCTCTAAGAGTTCTATCTACATCTTGATTCCTCTGGCTACAGAAATGACTGCCAAAAGAGGTCTAGCCTGAGGATATAAGAGCCCAAACCTGCCCCTACAATGACACACTTCCTCCATCAAGGCCACCTTCCTTAGTAGTGGTACTCTCTGTGGGGGTCATTTTCTTTAGAACTACTGCATACCTCTTGACAGTAGGTAGAGCAAGGTAACCAAAGCTCAAGCTCCCTCTGTCTTTGGGGTCATATCTATATTCTTTCTAAACACCACCTGTCCTTTCATGTGTTTGCTATAGCAAAACAACCTTTCACCCATGTCTGCTTCAGCAAAATATTCTTCACCTTTCTGCCCCAGCAAAACATCATTATAACCTAAATGAATCTCCAAAGAAACTAGAATTTTCCACTTTGCTATGTGATGTGTGTGGATTGAGTTGAGGATTTCAAATAACTGATGAAATATTTTCAAAGTGTATTTCTGAGGGTGTTTCAAATTGTTGTTAAAAAAGTAGAGTACATCAAGAAACTCCCC
>NW_022196906.1:22229008-22254444 GCF_008632895.1 Mastomys coucha
CCCCGGCCACTGATTTTGGTGAGCATTATCAAATCCATTGAGTGCTCAGGTAGAACCACAGAGCAGTGGAAGGGCAGTTTTGCTTCTGTCTGAGCATGCACACATCTCTTCTGATGCAGATTTTCTCCAGTAACAGAATGCATAATATCTTGGCCTCTAAGATCTTGTGGAGTCAGTTCTCACAATTAGTCCAGCCCTCACGTATCTGAGACTTTCTATCCCATTCTGTTGTATTTATGTGTCTGTATATATGTATCTCTCTCTTACATAATCATCTAATACATATTAGAGAGAAAATCCTATTAATTATCTTTCTCTAGAGAATTCAAGTATACAGTTAGGATAAAAGTATTAAGAAATGGATGGTGGGATTATAATAAATATATTGTAGAGTTTGATAAAAAGTGGGGAATTCTGTATGTAAAACAAGAACATTATAGTTGGAAGAGTAGGGCTTAGCATTAATTGTAATAGACAACGTATGCTGGCTAGTTTTGGGATTTCTTGTTGTTTGGTTGTTTTGTTGTTTTTGTTTGTTGATTGGTTTGTCAACTTGACATCAGCTGAAACCATCTAAGCAGAGGGAACTTTAGTTGGGAAATTGCCTCCACAAGATCCAATTGCACCCAGGCCTGTCAGATATTTTCTTCATTACTGATTGATGTGGCAGGGCCTACCCCATTTTGTGTAGTTTTACCCCTCGTGGACCAGAGCACTATAAGAAAGCAGGCTGAGCAGGCCATGAAGATAAGCAGGAAGCAGTACTCCTCCACAGCGCCTGCCTTCAGATTCCTGCTTTGTTGGAGTTGCTGCCCTGACTGCTTTCAGTGATGAACTGTGATATGGATGGGTAAGCCAAATAAACCCTTTCCTCCCCAAGTTGTCTTTGACAATGGAGCTTCATCAGAGCAGTAGAAACAGCAACTAAGACAGTGTGTTACTGAAAGCTCAAGTAATTACAGTTCAAATGTAGATCCTAGGCATGGCTGATCCATTAACTACAGAGGAAGTGACCTTCATGTCTTACCAGTAGGGACATCTAGTGAAGAATTTATCTTTCAGAGATTTTGTCATTGAGTGTCTCTCACAAAATATCCTTGCAATGACCAGAGAATTTTGCTCATCTCAACATGATCTCTTGATGCAATCAAAAGATGCTATAAACACGAGCTGTGTAAAAAAAAGTTTCTGGGGTAACAAGGCACATTATTATGAGAACAACTATATTCTAAAATAATTACAGAAAACATAATACAACTAAATGCATAAACTAATAATATAATCACTCATTAAAATTACCAAGAACTTCCTCCTAGGATTGTATATGCAATAGTGGTATGTTTGAATGTATGTGTTAAAGAGGCCAAAGGACAACTTGGAGTGTTATCCTCAGAAACACTGTCCATTGTCTTTGAAAAAGGGTCTATCATTGGCATAGGCCTCTCCAATTAGACTAGTCAATCTAGGCAGTGATCCTTAGGGAACCATTTGTCTCCTCCTCAACACTGGGATTCAAGTGCACACCACCCTACCAAACAGTTTTTGCATAGGTTCAGATCCTCAGAGAATGGAACTCAGATCTTCTGATTTGCAAAGCAAGCCTTTCACTGACAGCCATATCCATAGTCCCACATGTAATATTTCATATGACTAGCAATACAGTCACTACAAAGAAGCACAATGCATTGGGTTATGACACAATAGCTATGATGCCATTAAGCCACATGAATTTTTCAGCTCCATTATAAGCTTTGGGAACTACCTCTGTCATTAGTTCATTATATTCACTTGGGAAAACAGATATATTATGCATGCTTTTTAAAAGTACATATAAAAGCCTGGCATAGCCTCGCTGGGATAGATTTGGATACTGTCAATGTACATCAAGAGAGTTAAGGAAAGAAAATACTCCCTAAGTGGAGCTTCTGGGAGCCAGGAGTGTGACTAATTGGTGTATCTGTAGTTGTTACAACCACCATTTCAAGAGATTGTTTGGAAAACAGGGAGCTTAGCAGTCTGGAGTCTTTGTCTTTCTCTCTATTAATTCCTAGACTTGGTGCTTTGCCAGAAATGCCTGCCCAGAACATTCAGGGGTGCTCAAGAATTAAATAGCTTGCCATTTGGGGGCAAAGGGAATATCTTATTCCTTAAGTCTCTTGTAGGGAGCATCTATGTGTTAATAGACACTGAGAATCAGGGGAGAAAGACAGAAATGAGGAAAATACACTCAGGCTCCTAAAGTAGAAGGCATATAAGCCCTTCCACTCTGTGGTAGCTAGTAGAAGCTTGGGGATAAGGGATGCTGATGATTACAGCTCAGTCTCAAAGCCACCAAGTTGCCTGCTGGGCCCTGCATTGGGGCCCTGTGATTGGAATGAGCACCTATGCCCTTGAGGGATTCTCAGCAAATGTCAGGCTTTAATGAGATTTCCCACACTGTCAAAGGACCCTGGGGAATTCTGGGCCACTCACAGCAGACACCAACTTGAGTCTACATTGACCTGAGACTCTAGGGAAGGGACACTGAATTCTGAGATGAAGCACATAATCTATACAGAGGGGCTCTGGGTATCCAGAGTAGAGTAGATTTCCAGACCCCATGATTCTATATCAGCCTGTCTAGCAGATCTACTGAGTGCTTTGCAAAAATCCCAGGGGTGGGGGAATCCTGGGGCTGAGGGAGAACTGTAAATGTCATACTGCTTAACCTTTTACCTCCAGGGAAAGCTGCACTTTCAGAGTCTGTGAGAATAAAAGCACTGTCTTAAATTGCCTTTTTTTTATTCCTTGAGGGCATGGCTTAACTACTGGGGAGCAATAGACTAATTCTCTTTTCATTTGTACTTTTCTTTTACATTTCCTTTCCCCTAAGTCCTTTAAACCATCAGGTACCCAACCTGCACACTGAGATAAGACTGCTTCCTATGCTGCTAAGGTACAGTGGCTTTTGCTGGTATTGCTATAGAAAGACAGGTACCAAAATGGCACAAGCCATCTATATTTACCTATGTGAGGACCACTTGATATGTGCCCTCCTTCTTTCAGTTTGATTTTCTGAAATCTCTGGTGCAATGTTGGGGCTGAGCTCAATGGTGCTAGCTACTACTTACAGTAATTGTAATGTCACCTCATTAAAACCTTGTAACCCTGAGAACATCAGGGTGCAGACTCCACAGGAAAAACCACAGAGAAAATACCCAGGAAGACTGACAATCAGAATGGATTGACCTTTTGGCATATGGTGACTGAGGGGTTGAATGAATGGGCTTATGAAGAACCCTCCAAGAGCCAAACCATCTGGACCCTGTGTTGCTTCTGCAAGCATGCTGAGTTGACCAGATGGCCCTTCGTGAGGCATTTTCTGGGAAGGGAAGAGGAAAACCACTACATATCAGCTTCTCCTTCTCAGGGTGTACTTCCCTGGACTCCAGAACATCCCTTGTTTAAATCTGAAGAAAGAAGCTTTTGCTTGTGCATATGTTGTCAATTCAGTCAGGGCAAGCAATTAAAAAAAATGTCCAGCAACTACATATCTGAATCAAACACAGGCAGACCCTGATAAACAAGGATATGGTGTCTAGCATGAAAATATTTACACTGGGGTCTCTGTTTAGTATTCATGTTCCTTCCTAAATCTTTTAAAGCCTAGGAAATATAAGAGTAATGTAAGGGCAAAAATCCTCTGTCTCCTAAGTGAACAGGCAGAGCCAAAACCATATAATCAATGAATGTCTGGAATGGAGGGCCTCTCTTACTGAATGATGTCATGAGAGAAAGTACTCCGTTAAGTCTGTGTCCTTGGGGCCATCAGGGTGCATACACTGTTTGGAGTGGGAAGTGATTCTATGAATTGAAAGTTTCCAGCTCACTTCTTAAGATGTCATGGAGTAACATAATTCTGGCATAAGATGCCTCTAAGAAAACTGGAGAATATCTTTCCACAGTATTTTGGAGTTGTCTTCAGGTGCCTTCCAAATACATGACACATTTAAATACCATCTGGGAACGTAGGTAGTCAGAAAGCAGGAGAGTGGCATCAAGGAAAATGACATGGCTGCAAAAGGGCTTTTGCCAAGTGATATTGGAGAAGATAGTTGGTTTCAATTTAACTTTGGAAGCAGGTATGTTGGACTCCCTTGTTGGTGACTGTTGAGGTAAAATTGAGAGATACATGTTGAAGTCATCTGTCAATTAACAGGGGAGGAGCCAGGCAAATCAAGGCTAAGCCAGGCTAGAGAGCATAGGAAAGAAGAGGTGCTTTGTGGACTCAGGTCTGTGGGAGGGGTTCCTGGGAAATGAAGAAAATATGGAGGAATATGATAAACCTCAGCAATAAGGAGGACATAGAACTAAGCCAATGGGATATCTAAGGCTGCCCTGCAAGAGAAAGTAGGGCTAGCATTTTGAGATTAGAGGACAAAGTAAGAAGGCAACATATCTGTTCACTAACAGAAAGCTCCTCACCAACCAGCGGGATGGCATTACAAACTAGTCTTCCCTAAAAGTGATTTTATCCAATACCTCTTGCTAAGGACAACAAAATGGGAACCTCAAGACAACTGAATCAAGAATGCCCACAGCAGAGCTGTCTATACAATCACTGTTATAAAAGAGCTGCCCCCAAACACATTCCTACAGAAAGAGACAACTTTCAAAAATCTACTAGGATGATCTCTGTGTTAACAAGAATCATGTTTTTATGTTAGTTCCAAATTTTGCTCAGAGTTGTAATATATACAGAAACATTAGGCAGAGAGGGAGGCTTGAAAATATAGATCTTAGGAAACATTACTCTAATGTCTACATAAAAGTTTATGCCTTAAGACTGTCAATGGGAGCCAACATGAACACTTTTATTTTTGTTTTCAATGGGAGAAATAAAGAAAAGAAAGAGAAAAGAAAAGAAGAAAGAAGCATATCTATGCACGATCATTTCCTAAGCACACAGAAATGTTAACATTGGAATTTCCTTAGGGCATTTTTCTGAGACCAATTATATTAAATATTTGTGTTCATATAAAAGATTTTTTTAGTCTTAGAAATTTTAGGAGACCTTAAGAACTGTCAAAAATAAAATATTACTCTCACCCAAAAAAAAAATCTGTTAGAAGGAAGATTCTTCAGTAGGTAGGCAAAAAACAAACTTTAGTATTCTAAAATATAAGGAGTATATGATATATGTGCACTACTTCCCTAGCTCTTACCAGCTGAGTGAGAGGGAAGTGGTAAGAACTGGATTATGGGAATGATAAAAAACAAAACCAAATAAAATCACCTTTAATTCCTCCCTGTTGACTCTTAAGTCAGGAGCCCCATCACCCTTTATTCATGTGTATCTAGATAGTCCAAGAAGATCTTTCCTTTGCTGGCCACCCACAAAAGTGACCAATGGATGAGTATAGAGCCTAAGAATTGATGATCTAGAATCGGAAGGTTTTCTAGAAAAACCCTTAGTTCCAAAGAAATTAATGTATGTAGTTACAGATGGAAGTGCTACATAGAGTTTGGCACATTAATCTAACATAGATGAATATGGTGGACTATGGGATGAATCACAATAAGGAGAATTATCAGAAAAGCTGTCAGAATAAATCACAGTATATGGTTTGATTTCTTCCTTGTCAATAGAGCCTAGGGCAAGTGTTCAGAGTTGCCAAAGAGGGAAATATTTATGAAACTGTGGTGACAGTAGACTGTTCCAAGCACATGATTTTGATACATACTGGAATTTCTGAGTGATGTCACATGATTATTTAGGCACTGTGATCTTTGATTTCATCCTTCAAGGACAGAATCAATTCATGCTTTAAAAGGCAGTCATCCACCAAAGCCAGGTTTCCTGTTTAATTACTAGCTGATATTTATTAGGTGCATGGCCTTGGGCAACATTCTTATCATGTCTGAACTTTAGCTAGGAAGTACCCTGGAGGCTAGAGCTCCTGCTTTCTAGAGTTATGAGGATGAAGTTAACGGCTTCATATAAAATGCTTCAGTGTCTGGAGGGTGGTAAGTACTTTCAAAAGCTTAGCTCTTGGATTTTTCCAAGTAGATTTTAAAGCAGTGAGGTCATGGACTTCGCTGTAGTCACAAAGCCTGGAATAGTGCCTAGGCCTTAGTAGCTATTAAATAGTTCCTTAAAGGGCATAGGCTTTGACATGCAAAAGGTATTTACCCAGGCCTGATAAAAGGACTCTGCTCAGTGAATCTTACGCATCATTGATTCCAGTTACCTTCAGCCAATCACAGATTACCATTACATGTCCTAATTCCCAAGAGAAAGAAAATATTCATATTGCTTGTTACAGTATTTTCTTATAATAACTCTATTCTATTATTCATTTTTGTTAATATCTTAGCATCAGTAATTTATAAGTTGTAGTATTGAGTGAAGTACCCAGATAGAAGCCATACCTGGCTAAAGAACCTACAAGGTTGATGGGATGATTAGAATTTCTGTGACAGTAGGGAGATAGAATGTTCCAGATACAAAGCCAACACCTCTCTTGTAGCCTCATTAACATCCTTGTTCCAGATTGTTTCTGCATCTGTGTACTGGATGCTATTTCTGGAGATCTGCTGGGCTCTTGCCAGAGTGGCCAAAGAGTTGTGCTCTCTGGAGGGTAGGGGGAGTCAGGTCAAGGTGGGCTGATGGGTCTCTTCCATCACTGCTCCAGAGTTTGTGGCCAGTTAAATGATGCTACAGGCTTATGGGACAGCACACAGTGAGCTGGAGAGGCACAGCAGGCAGCTAAGAGCGAAGGTCAAGACTACTGAGCAGGAAGTGACCCAGGTAGGCTTGAGCAACTTCAATCAATGAAAACTTGGGGAGAGAATTCTCTTCCTAAAAGTGTTACAGCTTTATATGACAGAAGCCTTCAGATGGTCTTTGTTGAAATATCTCACACACTTTATTTCTTGTGGATATGGTCTTATATACATTTTTGAGTGGGTTGGGGTCTAGCTACTGGCTTGGTCTGAGATGTTAGGGACATCTCATCTGCATGTGGAGGGGTTTCAGGTGTTGCCCCTATGTATCTGATTGTCACAGTCCTCTTCATGGGGTGTCATGGTCACATGTTCCAGGACAGAAAGATGGCTGGGAGTAGATAAAATGCCTACCATTCTCAGATATGAGTATACCAGGGTTTCTGAATCTGCTTGACCTTACCAAGTTTTCAGTCTAGTGGCCTGGTCCCCTGCCCCACACTTGTGACTACCATGTAGAATCCATTTTGGAATGCACTAACAGCTCTCTTAGATTCTACCAAAGAACATTGGGAGGCCTCTAGCAGAGACCTCCCAGCTTTGATATACCCCATCTAATACTTCCAATAATCTATTTTTAACTACCTTCATTTATAATTTTTGTTGTTGTTGTTGTTGTGTGACTGAAAAAAAATCATGGAACCATTATCTCATTGGAACATGGTTTTGGGTAACTGGTCCATGGTTCTTGATCTAGAGCTCCACAGTAAACTATCTCTTATGATCTTTGGGGTGAGAGCTGTGTTTCCGCATCATTGTCAATGCATACAAAAATGGATGCTGTGGATACAGCCCAGTTGCTTGCCTGAAATGCATTGAGCCCCGGCTTTGATCCTATGTTACACTGAAGCTTCATTATATATGTTTTTCATGTAGATTCAACTATATTACTAAATGTCTATTCTGGTGCCTACTTGTAAGCCTATTGTAAGAGTGGTTGTAAAGGTTTGGTGGCCAAGTAATTTCTCTAAAACACATGGCTCTAGTTTCCTACAAATTTGACAGGGGATTTTGTAGGTAGTATAATTTCAGAAATATCTTAGAAGAAGCATAGATAATGAGATTTAGTTCTTTGGGGTTGAGCAGGTAAGCATGGCTGTGGGGAGAGGAGGATAACAAATGCATCCCAGCTCCATCTCTGGCTGTCTTCTGGCCAATAGGATTGTTTAGGGCTTGGCTGAAAGGACATGCCATTTCCAGTGCCTAGGGCATAAAGGATGCAGAAGTTGCCTGAGTTGAGGCTGATAAAAACTTGCCAAGCCCTGGCATGATGTGATATTTATATGCACAGTTGGCCTCTTAGAAAAAAAAAGTGATTATCTAAAGGAAGTAATTGTTTCGAGCCTCACACTGGATTGTGGGCCTCCTTTGGCCTCCGGGACTAACACTGCTAATCAGTGCCAAATTACCGCTATTGTAATACTTGAATTAAAAACCAGACCATCCATTTGCTCAGTAGAGGGTCTTCTCTGGACATCATCCATGCCTGAGTCTGTGCAGGAGGGCACTTTGCTATGTTTCTGGCAGCAGAGAGCCCTTCAAGAAGGAAGGCAAGGCAGGAGAACTAAGCAGACAGCCTGCTCCTGCATCCCTGATTCAAGAAGAGCTGTAGAGCTGCTTGCAACCTGAAGGGTGCTCTGTGCTCAGCAGCCAAGAGTGGATGAGCAAAGCTTCTTCTTCTTCTTCTTCTTCTTCTTCTTCTTCTTCTTCTTCTTCTTCTTCTTCTTCTTCTTCTTCTTCTTCTTCTTCTTCTTCTTCTTCTTCTTCTTCATCTTTTATCACCCTAGGGTCATTTATGTGGGAGGATTATCCTAAGCAGATAGGTAGTCCTAGATACCAGCTGTATCTTTTCTCATTCTGCTTGCCTTACATTCCCTAATGTGTACTGCTACTGAGCTGGTTTTTCCCTTGATTCCATCTCTTTGGAAAAGGATGGGGTTAAGAGAAAATGCATCCCATCTCTTCGAGTTTCCTGCCATATTACTCAAGACTCTTGCATGCACATTGAGTATGTATGCATACCACAGGGACAGCCCCTCCCTGCCACACCAGCAAAGGCTGCATGCGGTTGCTATCTCTCAGTATGAATGAATGCTGTTACACAGCAAGATTCTAGTCCTAAGCCTGGAACTCCCCAAATACCATATTTTCTTCATGAAGGGCTTTCTCTAGCTTTGAAGGAAGTAAAACTGAGGATCTAGATACAATGTGGTTCAGCATCTCAAGGATGAAGACATGTTCATGAAATTGGCCATAACACATTTTAGAGATCTGTTTACTAGTACATTTTGTAGTCCAGAATTTTTACCTTGTCACAGAAAGGATGGGCATGTTTTTCTGAAGTATTTTTACCTGTGAAGACACAACCTACAAAGGTGGAAGACAGAAGCAGCGCTTGGTATCCTTCAAGAATTAGCTCCATGCTGAGAGACAACATCTTGTTTTGCATATTATTCTGAACCCCCTAGAAAACTTTCAATACTATGATTACTTATTTTCTCACTTTGATAATGCCTCTCTTTTTTTGGTCAAATGGATCACCACACTAGCCACTCTTAGTTTAAGGTGAATTCTCTAGTTTGCGGCCATGCAATAGGTCTAAAAGCAGACTGGATAACTAACTATGTGTTATGCTACTTCACATATGAAGCATGTGAAGCATGAAATCAGAAAGTAGCCTATTCCAGAAATAGGTTTATGGTAAGAAACTGAGACAGGGGAATGTAGGAAAGAGAAAAGGTCTGCAGAGATGGCTCAGTAGTTAGGAGTGTGTAGTGCTCTTGCAGAGAACTTGAGTTTGGTTCTCAACACTAGTACCGGGAAGAGCAAAACCACCTGTAATTTCAGCTCTGAGAGCATTAATGCCTCTGGCCTCTGTAGGCACTCCCCCTCTGTCTCTCTGTCTCTCTGCCTTTGTCTGTCTGTCTCTCTCTTTCTCTCTCTCTCACACAAATACACAAATACATATATATATACACACATACAATCAGAGAAATTTTTAAGCTTTTTAAAACTATAAACAAAAATCACCATCTTTGGTTCCTTACCAGGCTGATTTTGGCCTGTGGGCTATCTTTCAGACCATAGCTATAGGTCAGTTTCAGAAAGCCTTTGTTCATCCCAGTCTCTAATACCTCTACACACACACACACACACACACACACACACACACACTCACATACACACTACCTGAAAATGTTTAAACTTGCATATGCCAGATAAAAACATGTGTGTAGTGTTAACCTCAATTTCCTGATTTTAAAATTTGTGCTAGGATTTCTTTTTATATAAAGACTATTTGGGAGAAGGTAAAGAGATATTTTAGTATTTATACATACATGCTTGCTGTTCTTGCATAGAATCTGTGTTCAGTACCCAAAGCTCACTTTAGACAGCTCTAATTGCCTATAACACCAGTTCCAGAGGATCTGATGCCCTCTTCTGCCTACACAGTCACCAGCACACTCTGTCTCTCTCCCTCTTATTCTCCCTCTGTCTGTTCTTCCTCCTTCTCCTCTCCTTCCTCTTTCTCCTTCTTCTTCTTCTCTGTGATACACACACACACATACACACACAAATAAAAATAAAAATAAATACCTTCTTTAAAAAGGAATTTAAGGAATTTTCTTAGTAAGAATGAAATACAGGTGTATTTTAGGAGGATACACATAGCTATTCCAATTTATTCAAAATTACTAATAAAAATATAAAAAGCAAATGTGAGTAGCAATTATAAGATAAACTATAAAAATATGTTTACAAATGGTAAAACTATACAAAATTTTCTGGACAGTTTTACAGCTTCTGTTTCAAAATTCGAAATGTTAGGAAAATTAAAACAAATTTACATTTTAAAGTATTCCAAGCAGGTCTTAAACACTGTGACAGCTTAGTTGAATTGGAGACACTTGGTCTTCAGCCCTTGAAAGCACAGGCTTCATTGCTGATGCTACTGAGAAGTGGAGCGGTTCTCAAAGTGATGCAGAGGAATTCCTGGTGTTCCTGATATACACTTAGATATTACTTAATGTTGCCCAGTGCTTATGTGTTTGCCTGTCTGTCTGCTTGCCTGTTCATTGTTCATGGTACAACAGAGCATCTTACACATACTTTGTAAAGGTGCTGTGCTGTCTCTTACCTATGCCCACAGCCCTTTCTGCCTATTTTCCCTTTAAGACCCTAAATGGTTGACTGTCTTCTTAGGAGTATCTCCAGTAAAAATTCCTGGCAGAGAAAGTCTTTTCCAACTAGAGCATACTTCTTGCATAGATGGTCCTAAGTTTCTTACCACACATAATCTGGCAGCTAATAAATAGATCAATACCAGATCTGTGCCAAACATCATTCTGTGCTGTAGCTTTGGAGTGTTAAATGGAAATATCTGTGCCTTGTGGAGGTAGTGGATAGCCATATATACACAATTTTGGACATACAAAGTCAGAACCAATGAGATTTCAATGGATAGAAAAGGGTATTTGAAAAGAAGGAGGCCTGGAGAGGTGGCTCAGCAGTTTAGAACACTGACTGCTCTTCCGAAGGTTCTGAGTTCAAAATCCCAGCAATCACATGGTGGCTCACAACCATCCATAATGAGATCTGATGCCCTTTTTAAGATAAATCTTAAAAAAAAAAACAAAAGAAGGAAAGAAATAAGGAAGGAAAGAAAGAAGGAAGGGAGAGAGGGAGGAAGAGAGGGTGAAATTCCTGGAATCAGAATGGTTCCAGGAATTTGGAAGAGCAACTAGGACAGTGTTGTGTCCACTCATTGGCACCAGGAAGGAGGAGAAACATGTTGGAGGCATAGAGAACAATGCCACTAAGCACCTGATAGATGTTCAAGCAGAGCTAGAAATCCAATAAAACTCCCATGTCGAAAACAGGAGAACTCTGGAGACATCAGTACTTGGGACCAGATTTGTGAAAGCAATAAGATGACTAGATGTAGAAATTCTTTTTTTTTTTTTTTTTTTTTTTTTTTTTTTTTTTTTTTTTGGTTTTTTGAGACAGGGTTTCTCTCTGTAGCCCCGGCTGTCCCGGTACTCACTCTGTAGACCAGGCTAGCCTCGAACTCGGAAATCTGCCTGCCTCTGCCTCCCAAGTGCTAGGATTAAAAGCGTGCGCCACCACCGCCCGGCTAGAAATTCTTTAACAACTATAAGTAGTAGGGATTCTTTCTTTTCCTTCTGCTTTGTTTCTTAAAAGCAACCACATGGGAGTTACAAAAAATAAAACCAAAAAACAAAAACCAGCTCCTGCAGTGGCTTCTTCCCCAAAGGGCCTGGACTCCCATGGTGCTCCCAGCTTGCTCTGTAGTCCTCCTGCTTGTTTTACAGCAATAATACTTTTAGAATGGACAGTTGTGCCTTCACCTCCATTCTAATGAGGAAAGCATCCAGAAGACAGAATGTGTGTGGTACTTGGAGGTCAGAGAATGCAGTTGTCACCAAGCATCTGTAAATCTTTTGTGTGCTAAGAAACTAAGGAAGATCCTCAATTATTTGGAATTTGTTTACTCTATGGCTCCTGTGTGGTATTAAAATTGTGCTATCCATTAACTGTAGGGGAAATTAGTGTGTGCTGCCAGGATTTGGCTTTAGGCTTGTTTTTTAAGCAAGTTTTTTACTTTCATGCTAAGATACTCAGGTATATGCTCGGGGGGGGGGGGGGGGGGGGGGGGAGAGGAAACCTGGCTGCTTTCCTCCCTAATTCTGTGCAGCTTTCGAGTTTATTGTGTTTCAAGAATGAGATTATGATGTTCATGCAGGGAACTATTTACAAGACAGACATGGTCCTGGTCCTATTCTTTCTCTCTCCTTTCTCCTTGTTCTCCCTTCTGTGCAAGTATCAAAGTTTCAGGTCTAAATTCATGCTTAAGAACATAGAGAATGAAATGCTGATTTGTAGATGGGCTTAAAGGAGTCTTTTAGTGAAGTACAAAAACAATCCACATTCCAGCTAATAACTAATCCCAAGGACAGGAGAAAGAATGGGCAGTAAGAGGCCAACCATCCCTACAGCCTCATAGGCAGATGGGAGGAGGTGGGACAGCTCTTCACAGGTCCACTGTCTCTCTAGGGAAGGACAGAATAGGAAGACCATTTCACTTGATGACTATGAGCAAACCCAGATCTGTCACTAAGCTTTAAAGAAGTCATTTAAAAATGTATTTGGCTTATTTCACAGTGTTCAGAAATGGCAGGTGTAAATTGTAACTACTAGGTCCTGACTAAATTTGGCCTGCTTACCAAGAAGACAGATGTCATCACACCCCTCCTTGGAACCTATGGCAAGGGCAGTCACGGGGAAATTGCCCAAAGGGCAGTTTGCTCTTTCCTGAGGACAATGTAATTATAGTCCCCTGTGCCTTCTAACTTGCTCACCTTGGCACTGGCTTTGTAAGTGCTGGTGACACATTACAGACCACGGCAAAAGGATACATCACTGTGTTACAGCATGAGACAGGAGCGACATTTTCCTGCTTCAGGCAAGCATAGCTATGCCTCTGGTGTTCATACACAGAGAAAATTGGGCCAACACACAGGCTTGTTGGCTCACTCTACCTCTTACTCCAAGCTCTCTAACTTTATTTTCTCATCTGTGGAAGGGCGAAGCACATGGATGGCTTTTCTTGCCCACACCTAGAAAATGATTCACAGATTTTATGATCTGGGGAAAATGAAGACAAATCAGATTCTATTTGCTAGGTTGTTTTTGAATTTATTCAGTTTCCACTCAGTTCTTTTACACACTGAGCACCACAATGACTGATTTTTTTTTTTAATGTCAACATTAATTTTTAGGTATTTTTTTTCAAGTGACTATTGGGTATTTTGTTTCTTCTAGCATTTTTCTCCCTTTATCGGTGAAGAGTCACTGAACTTCAAGGTCAGGATCTTATTTATTATCTATATATTTTTTTTAAAGCACATAATATGATTTGAAAAGAGAGAATGGAATGGTACTGCCCAGATTAATATAAGGAACAAACCACGATGGCTATCACACATCAACACTGGGGTAATAAACCACATGAGTGAATTCTTTGAATATCGCAAACAATCCTGGCAATATATTTCCGGAGAATCATCATGAAGGCAGACATACAGGACCATTTCCCCAGTCCTGTGTCTGTGAAGCCATAACAGCATTTTAAGAAAAATAATAATATCCTTTTCTACTGCCCTTGAATGACAAAGCTGATGGAAAATAAAGTCATAGATAACTCCGGCTTACAGTATAAGCATCCTCTACTTATCTTTGAAGTTATTAACAGGTGCCAATCAAAGGTGGAAATATCAAATCTCAGTGAAACTCCCAGAAAATGGTAGAACCAGTATCATCCATACAGGATCAGCCCACCCACTCCAACAAGAAGGAAGTGCTTCTTCTGGTACCAGCTTTGTTTTATGGGAGTTCTGTCTGCCCACAAAGAAAAGTCACTGGAGTTCATTGTTTCCCTAGCAGGTGGGCTCTGTGAGTTTAAAGGGAACTCCAGATGGGAAGAGATGATGAAAGAAGCATCAGAGTGAGGTACTTTCTCATGGGTGTTAAATATTACATTTACAGGGCCTATGGAGCCCTTAAAACCAATAGAACTAATGAAATAACTGATGTTGAAACAATCCTGTACTAACTAACATGGGGCGGGGCGTGGTAGGATGTGCCAAGACAAAGAGCCCAGTGACCTTGTTCCTTCCATTCAGAAAGCAACTGGTATGGTCTGCGCTTATGTCTTTATTTTGGGGGCAACTTATGTTCATAATATATAAGTTTTGCCTATCAACAACAATATAGATAGCTATTATTGCTGTCATTCCCATCTCACAAATAAGAAAATTGAGAACCAGGAACATTTAAAAAGCTTCCTAACCACACTGAATTAATGAATGACAAGGTGTGGTTCTAATCTTTAATAGCTCAGCCATGCCCATTTCCCTACTTAACCTGTGTCTCATGGACCACTGCCTCCTTCCCTCAGTCATATCCTAAACAGCACTCAAGTATTTTATATGTCATGTTTCTTCATGTCTTGTTTGTCACCTGACTCTTAGAGACAAGGGAAAGGTATCCAGGGCAGAAAAAGAATGCTGGAGATTCTCAGTATCAGAAGCTACAAGCCTTTAGGTCGAAGGAGTCTCATCATTTGACAGATGAACATAGAGCACAGAAGCCACAACTTGATCTAGGTCGCATAAAAATTGTAAATCTGACTTTAAGAGGCTGAGGTCAAAGCACTGCTTTTCTTCATGAACATGACAACCCAGTTGATGGGTTGAAATTCTTGTAGATCTTCTTGCAGTGCTCTCTGACCCCTGACAAGCACTCAGAGACCAAGTAACATAACCATGCACTTCCCAAGATGGTGCTGTGTGTTACAAGAGGAGGTCATTCCTGCACTTGATGAAGAAAGACTTTCTATCAAGATTGTTCACTGATGTACTCACTACTGGTAAGAGCCTCCACCAGGCTAATGCCCTGCTCTGTGGAGCATAAGCTCCAGAAGCCCAAATGCAAAAATATATTCTTTTTCACTCCATCCTTGGCTGTTGGCTGTTTATGTTGCCTTAATGGGCTGAGATGAGGCTTTTAAATCTTAGCACAATTGACATCTGTGTACTCTAGGATGGTTGGCTTTTCTGGCTACTACTCACTACAACCCAAGCACCAAACTGAACCCTAGCACCACCTTGAACCCAAGTCATGCTAAGCAAAAATGTCTCCAGATATTCCTCACACTATAAACCTAGAGGAAAATGGCCCTGGGTTGAGAATTCCTCAGCCCCAGCCATCCTGAGCTTAAACACCAGGCGTTCTATTTAGTTTCAGCTTCTCTCTCATTTTTTCCTACTTTGAATAAGGCATTGGATCACATAAATCCTGACTTCCTATTCTCAAATACAGTGGCTCATGTTTCCCATTCTAGGTCTGATCTTCCAGAGCTCAACAATGTTTTCTGGCAGGGTAAATTCATGACGGAGTCCAGGGGCAATGTCAAGGAGGTCAGACCTCCAGGAATGCTGATCCTACAGTAGACTTTTTGATACTATGAAAGAAAATAATAAAAAGTAAGATAAAGAAAGGAGATAAAGAGAAATGAGGACAGACTAGAGAACATAGATGGAACATTTGGGGAGCTGCAAAACCCAGTTCGTTCCAACACAAAACAACACCAGGCCATCAGGGGAGATAGAGGGGGTGGAGGGCAGAAGGGTAAGAGAGGTGAGTCAGGCTTGTTTTGAAGTGTATCAACATAGACCATGAGTATTGATGGGGCCTTGAGGCTTGAAAAGAGCCTTAAGCAGTATACTTAAAAGGCTTCCAGCACATATGCATGTGGGAAACACTTAGCTAGACGTTTTCCTGCCTGATGTGGTTAAGAGAGTATGTTTTATTGTGTATTTAATGTATTTTTGATTACCTGTAGTTTGTAAAGTACTGTCTTTAGAGATATCCAAAGTAACTAAATATAGTATCTGTCTCATTGGGACTTAGGGTGTATGATATATTTGTATTTAATCAATAAAAGAGAGTTAATTAATGGAGGTTAAGGAAGAGTCAGATGACTCAGCACAGGCTAATTGTGGATCACAGATGGGTAAGGTGGCTTTTTATCTAGACTCTCAATGCTTCCATGCTAACTTAACATTTTAAAAATGCAGAATGGTCTATCCACCTCAGAACTAAAGAGTCTTTTCTCCCTGAGATACCATAGATTCTTGGGTATGACTTTTGTAGGGGATTTGAATTTACATTATGCAATCTCTAAAAGGCTGACAGTCATGACAATGGGAGAAAAGTCTGAGAGCCAAATACATATGTTGCCAAGTGTCTGTAGATTTTTGTTTTGTTTCGTTTTGTTGTTGTTTTTATGTTTTTGAGATAGGGTCTCACTGTGTAGCCCTGGCTGACCTAGAACTCAAAATGTAGAGCAGGCTAGCTTTGAACTCATAGTGATGAGTACATCTGTGTGGCCATGTACTTTTATACCTATGATTTTATAGTCAGTGGTGATATAGGGCAATAACAACTTCAGAGGACCAAAATGGGAAGTGAAATTGCATATTAATTCACAAAAAAACTTGCCTCTTGGCCCCACCTGAAAGGATACTTTGACACTGATCAACAGCAGCACCCTGCAGTTCTCTGAAATCAAACAGGGACGTGTTTCCCAGGGCCGGCTTTCTTGTTAATATACTCCTATCTCTATGGAAAGTGAACCCGTTCCTGCCATAAACAAGAATAATTTCTCTGCACTGCTTTAATGCAATCTGAGCCTTTTCCCTTAACAATCTTGATGAGTGTGTAGAGTGGTGTGCTGCATACAAATGGCCACCGCAAGCCTGGAAAGGATGTAGTCTTCCCACCCCACGCCATCTGTGGTCTCAGCTAGATTTGTGGTGTGTCTCTCCGAGCTGAAGCAAACCTCCCTCTGTCTCGAGTACACCACGAATCAGAAATAAAAAAATAAATTAGGAAAAGTAGGTAAACATTAAAATGAGTTGTAACAGAACAGTTGTACAGATTCCAATGATCAATGTCAAGAGCACCCCACTCTGCTCTGATGGCATCCTTATGGGAAAGCATTTTGTGGCAGGCAGTCAAGAAGGAGCAGGCAGCAAGGAGACGAAAATGGAAACTGAGTCCCAGTGAGTCTTTATTAGTGCTTAGATAAAGCACCTATACAAAGAGAAAACATTAAGAAATTATAGTAAAGAAAAGGTTTCCTGCCCACTGTCTTATCTTGTCCAGGTCAATAGAAAATTTGGCTCTGGTAGGCTGACAGATTGTCTGGATAAGCGGGTTAAGGCTAGAAATATTCAGTTTTGATGGAAGTTTCTCCTTCCAGCTGTATCAGGAGCTCCAGCCACACTGACAAGGACTGAAATGGCCCCATAAATCAGCAAGGGCATTTTGCCTGTCTGAAAAGCATTATCTCAGCATTTATCCAGGCAGTTCGGGAGAGTGCCTTCCTTTACCCTCATCAGAGTGTAGCAGTGTTCAATGAAGATATACAGCCTGTAATGAAAATATAAACAGAAAT
Source organism: Mastomys coucha (assembly GCF_008632895.1). Classification (NCBI taxonomy): domain Eukaryota; kingdom Metazoa; phylum Chordata; class Mammalia; order Rodentia; family Muridae; genus Mastomys; species Mastomys coucha. The sequence goes on from NW_022196906.1 coordinate 22,246,815, forward strand.
CTAAAATCAATAAACATACCACCTAATCATTTACATAGATATGTCTTGACATTCCTTCCTAAATATATTTGTCCACCACATCCCCAAAGAGCTCATAGTTTAACCTATCCCAAGGCTCCTGGATATAGAAGAGAAGCTAGCCTGACCAAGCTAGAGAAAAGGTTCAATTTTGGTCCCTGCATGAACAACAAAGAGACCCTGAGCTTTATTTTCCTTAGTTTTCACATTGTGGTACCTAACATGAATTGCTTATTGAATGAAAAGTTTTCTATGTTATGGACGATCACATCAGGCAATGGATGGAGGCTAGGGGTGCCTCCACTCGTGGAGTGGGAAGTCCACAGTTCATTTTGTGTTGAGTGGAGTTGGGCTAGGAGAGGATGGATGAAAGGATGGAGAATGAAGGCAGATCTGCCACAAGTGCAAAGTACTTCTGCATTTGTATCATGCATCCATATTTATGTTTATGCAGTGTATATTTACTTTTTATTTCCGTCTCCTCCTCCCCCAACACAAGCAGCTGACTTTGACATGTGCTTCATTGTCTGGTCCTGGATATGTCATTTGTGCTTACATTTGCTTTGCGGTTTGCTATTTGAAGTATCATTAGTTGCTTCCTCATCCTGGCTCCACCATCATCCCATTTGCCATCTGGATGTAGCACATTTCTGTTAGCACTGAAGCTCCATCTACACAATTATGTAGTTCCTTACACTGCTGGGGGGTTCGTTATTTCTTTAGAAAACAAGGATGCAATGTGCATAAAAGCTTGAGTGCTGATGTTACCATCTCAGGCACTTGATAAATTCTTTGAGACTATTTTTGGTTGCTATCATCATTTCTTGCAGAAAGTCTTCACTATAGATTTGCTGGGTACTTTTCACAGAGTGGCAGAGCTTGCTAAGTGGGCGCGACACTTGCCTTCTAGAAGCGTATGATTCCAAATGGACAGTATGAGAATGTGTTCATAATGACATCTAACTGCACAGTCCACAAAGCATCTTTACTCCAATGAGTGTTTGAATGAAGGAAATTGGTAAAATTATTGTTAAATGGGTTCAAGAGTATATGTGTGCTATTGAGCAACTGGAACTATGCTGTTAAATTGGGAGTAAGGATTTTTAAAAATTAGAATGGTTCAGTTCAGCTAAGCTTGCAATCGATCTAGATAATACCATTCCAAAATGGTGCCATTGAACACTGAATGTAATGATTTTTCTACATAACTATTCTGTGAGGGGAGACACTAATTTTAGTTGTCCTGGCCAACTGCCTTCTAGCTCTTTTTAGAGTCTTCTCTTTTCTTCTACTAAATCAAATCTGCCATTAAGTCTTTATACTTTCAATCTTAGCATTCTTTTTTTTTTTTTTTTTTTTTTTTTTTTTTTTTTTTTTTTTTTTTTTTTTTTTTTTAGCATCCCTGTTAAACCTATTTCTGAATTTGGGCAAATAAATCAAAGGCAAGCCTTTTTATCCTTGATGAGTTTTGTCCGATTTCTGTCTATTTGTTCAATGGCACTCAGACTTGTTCTGATTTCTGTGGATCACTGGTAGATTCTCTGAACCCATATCTTTTCTTTGCTTTCTGCTTCTAGACATCCGTTCTGCATATCATTTTATTATATTAACATTACTTATACTTTACAACCTCTTCAGCAATGCCCTTAGTTAGCCACTAAGCTTCACCTAAATAACCTCTTCTCTCCCTTGAACTTTGTACTTCATGCAGCATCATGACTGGTTACAATCTTATTTACTCCAGGCATGCGTTTAACCTTGCATTTATAGCCCTACACTTCTTGTTCCATCTGGACCATCATCACCTCTCCAAGGCACAAGTAGATTGGCTGCACAGTGTAGGTTGGCCACAAACCTTTGGTTGATTTTTGACTTCTCAGGTATTTGTCAGGACCATAAAGTTTAAAGATACATAGAAAATTCTTAATGGGCCCAGCAACCCATAATACATCTATAACATGTAATTTGTTCAAAATTATGTTGGCCTATTAATATCTTGCTTTGTGTTACACCTTGGGTTAGCTGGCATTAATGGTTGGATTCTGACAGAGAATGACCTTTCTAGAAGAATTGTGCCCACAATTCCTGATTTTGATTTGAGCATTTAGTATTTTTCTCTATACCTTGATTATGAATCATGATTCATTTAATTAAAATCCACTTTTAGAGACAAAAGAAATCAACAATTTGAGAAAAGAGAAATGCTGCTTTCACCGTTCTTCCCCTTGAGTGCCCTGGTTTTCTTAAGGCATTTGCTGAAGGCATTTTGGGCCTTTTCATCAAAAATAAAAAGGAATGCCAGCTGAGTCACAATCGAGATTGGCTCAAATCTTGGACATGTTTTACTTTCAATGTTTTTCCATTTCAGCAGCACTATGAGTTCTTGTTTTAATTACCATATGCATCTATGTATACTTTCAAAGCGTAAAGAGGCAGCATGCCAAAACATCACTGAATGGAAGGATGCCCAAGAAATTGGGAAATATTGCTAACTAACTTGTCATATAAGAATCCTTCATCTTTCTCTGGAATCCTGAGTGTAGAGTGAATTCTTTTTAAGTAACTAAATATTTGGATGCTTGGGTGATCATACTCCAAACTTTTTGAGGTTCATTGCCCATCTCCCTACTCTCCATCTCATAGAGGGAAGGAGGTTCAAGTGGTGGAGGCTCTTCGGCATTCTGGCTAGCGCCTGCACTCAGTCAGTCTGCCACAGAGGAGCTTCGTGAACAGATTGTTAATTTCCCCCTTTCTCCCTGAATAGCACTGTGCCTTCTGGCAGGAAGCGGTGTGTTCCATCCATCCACACTCTCTCACCTATGGACACGAGAAGCTGTCTAATCGGCTCCTGCTTTTTGCCCCACTGGGCTGTGATTGAGCAGGGAGACCGAGCTCTGTGCAACTTGCTAATTGTCTCAGCCTGTAACTCTTAAATGATGAAAAAGATTAAAAGGGAAGGAAAACAGCTATTATATCTCTTTCTTGAAAAAACTTTCCCCGTGAAAGGCTCATTAACATCATTAGTGTTCCATTAACCTCTAGCCAGACAAATAAGCTGGAGGTAATTTCAGAGCATGGGGAGAAAGAGAGAGCGAGGAATTTTAAAATTATCCGGGGGTAGGTGACATTTTCCAGCCACCTCGACTGAATACTTGGACAGACACCAATGACTGTAACTTACTTTATGCCAGCCCGGCACTGGGGAATAGCCAAGACTGTGGCTGCTAGGCAGGTCTGTGGGTGATAGCAAACAGGGAGATTCGTTGATGGGACACAATGAAATTTATTTTGACATGACATTTAATGTCTTATGAAGAATGCCATGTAGAACAACACAAAGTGAAAAATATCTACTCCAATATCATACTCTAGTGTTGAAGAAAGGGCCTTTATCTTGTTGTTTCCCGCTTATACTTTCTGTTATTCGAATCCATGCCTACTGTCTGCCCCTTTAATTCCAACTCTCACAAAATCTGCCACAAACCAGGAAAATGGATGCAAACCATTGTTAAGTCTCTTAGTCTTCCAGATGCTTTCTAGTGTAGAGAGAACATTTTTTAAGATGGAGGGAGATTTGAGATTTTATTTTTTATCTAATCTGAAAGTACCTTGTGGATTTTTGGTGGTAATAGCCTTCCCCTTTGTTTTAGGTGTTCCAGATGATATGTAAAGGTTGCTCAGTGCAGAGTCCCAGTGATCCTATTAGAAGACTAGATTGATATATGTTTAAAATGTCTGCTCAACTTAGAAAACCACAAATTGCCGTTTAAATATAATAACGATGTGGCTTTATTGCTAATTTGAAATGTCAAAATTATTCTCATTAAGATCTTACTTGTGCACTAAAATATGAGAAATTATGACGATGATCCAGCCGGCCATTTCCTCAGCAGCTTCTGCTCAGCTTTTCCTCAACTCCCCAGGGACAGGTGCTGGATCTCCACTGTGAGCTCTGAGCAATACTCTACTCGGCCCCTATTAGTTCATCTTCTACAGCATCAATTTGTCTGATTTAGAGAGATGTCGAGTTTTCTATCTGCAACACACACACACACACACACACCACACTCACAATTTAATAGGCAAAGTCAAACTTACACTACTGTTAGAAGAATCATGTCCTTGCATAGTACATGTTTAAGAGATTGTCTGATTCCCTAAGTAATTCTCCTTGCCTGCAGAGTTGTTTAAGTTTTTACTCTTTCAGGAAAATTTCAGTTCATAGCAAAATTGAGCAGAAAGTAGAGAGATTACCCACAAGACCCTCTATCCCACACATGCAGAGACTCCATTATTGCTATCCCCCACCAGAGTAGTATGTTTCTTATAACTGATGAACTCATAATGTCATACTACCCTCCCCTCCAAAGTTCATGGTTTATGTAGAAGTCTAAGGTCAGTGTCACTCATTCTATGGAGATAGACATGAAATGCCACCAGTCTACTATGACAGAAAGGGAAATTTCAGTGTCTTTTTAATCTACGTATTTATCCTAGCATCTCTCTCTTTTACTCTTTGTGATCACAGAACTTACTGTCTTCATAATTTTGCCTTTTTAAAAGTGCCATATAATTGTAAACATAATTTGATATCATATAAGATTTTCTTCTTTCATTTAACAATATTTAAGTTTCTTCCATTTTTTTCAGCATTTTTGCATCTGAATTTTGGCAATATATGAACAAAGCTGCTTTAAACCTTTGTGTGCAGAGGTTTGCATTGGCAGAAGTTATTGGTTCACCTAGGGTAAATAGCAAGGAGTGTGAAGTCTATGTGATATGCAATGGATAGAAATTGAGTTTTGCAGGAAATTGCTATTCTGTCTACCCAAATAGAAATGCCATCTTGTATTTCCACTATTCATGGATAGGCATACTCATCTCTGCATGTTGGTACTTTGGACTTTAGCATTCAAATAGGTATGTATTGCATTTCCATTTTAATTTACAATTGCCTACTGGTATTTGATGTCAACATCTTCCCTCATCTTCCCAGACCATTGCATAACTTTGGTGAGAGCTGTGTTCGAGTCTTTTGGCTTCTTTCAATGATGTTGCTTAGTATCTAATTACTACTTTTTAAGAAGAGAGTTTATATATTTTCTATATAAAGGAGGCCTTTATAAATATTTTGCCTGAGTTTCTAATTTGTTTTTACACTCTCTTGACAATGTTGCTCACAGAACTTTTGAGTCTTAATGGCAGGCACTTTATCAATTTTTCTTGTTAATGTGTCCTGTTCTTGGTATTATATCTAAAAATGATAATAACCTCCCAAGCAATTTATGATTTCCCAACAATATCTCCTAGTAGATTTACACCTGTGTGTACTCATTTGGACTTATAATTTGAGTTCTGCTTCATGAGAAATGTAAGGACCTACTCTCTCTCTCTCTCTCTCTCTCTCTCTCTCTCTCTCTCTCTCTGTGTGTGTGTGTGTGTGTGTGTGTGTGTGTGTGTGTATGAATTGGTTCAAGTCTGTGGTCTGAAAACTGTCTTTATTTATCATGTCTCTTTCTATCTTTTAAAAATACCATTGGTTTATGCTTGTGTGGGACTACTTCTGGGACTATTCCTGGGTTCTCTATTTTTTCCTCATTAACCTATGTCTACTCTTTCACCAATACTATGATCTTGATAATTGTAGTTTTCTAGCAAACCTATTTTATTTTATTTACTCCCCCTCTTTTGTGTGTGTGTGTGTTTGTGTGTGTATATTGTACATGACTGTGTATATATGAATTTCCCATATATGTGGGTGCATGTGCACATGTGTTTGTGTTTGTTGAAACCTGACTCTGATGTCAGAAATCAATTTCTCTCACACTTCCATCTTATTAGTTGACAGGGTCTCCCATTCACACTCAGAGCTTCCTGATGCAGTCTTCCTGGCTATGATGCTCTGTAGAATGAGCAGCTCTGTTTTCCAAGGCTAGAATTTTAGGCTGTCATGGCCACCTTGAGTATTGTACCTCTCCATAAAGGCTTCGGGATCAGTTTTCAACGTCCACAAAATGACTTGTTGACATTTTTGGAAAGCTTGCTTAGGATGTATGGAGGAGTTTGAGAAGGACTGATAACTTGGCAATGTTATCTTCTTTTCCAAGAACATAGTCTATCTGTCTATATACACAATTCTCATTTCCATCTTCATAGCTTTCTGCCAATATTGTATCCATTGCCATATTTACCATACCTTGTTCATTTCAGAGACCATTAATATAAGGGGTAGTATGTTTTAATCCTAGATTCCTCCTGTTTATTATTTGTATACAGGAAAGACATGATTTGCTTTCTGATATTAACCTTGTGTATTACAGCTAAACTATTATCACTTCCAGGAAAATTTCTTGGGGATTGTTATTTATTTATTTATTTATTTATCTATTTGGTTTTGCTTTTTGGTTGAAGGATAATAATTTTTATGTATATTTATCACTATACTATCTGCAAACAAAAACAATTTTGTTTATCATTTTCCAGCAGCATAAATTTTACTCACTGTTAAAAAACTTATTGCGTTCTTCAGGACTTTTAATTATTGAAAAACAGTGATTAGAAGACACATCTTTGCCTCCTGTCTGATCTTCATGGAAACTCGAGTTTCTCTCCTCAGGTGTACTCTTATTTGTAGATTTTTGTCTTTGCTTTGTAGATATTCTCTATTCTGTTACAGAAGCTCCCTTCATTTTTAATTTGCTGACAATTTTCATCAGTAATGGATATTGGATTTTGTATGATCTTCATTCTGCATCTGTTGGTATCATTATGTGCTTGTGTTTTAACCTATAATGTTATTGGTTTCAATAAATACTTGAGATGCAATTATCTTGTATGTTGTTGGATTCAATTTACAACATTTTGTAGTGATGTGTTTCTATGTTTGTAGAGTGTAATGGCTTGCAATTTTTTCTTCTAATATAGAACATGTAGTAAATATTCTTTTCTGAACATGTAGTATTTGCTTCATTTATGATTTTTGAAAAAAAGATTGTAAAGATTGGGTATGATTTCTTCCTAACTAGTTGTTAGAATTTACTTGTGAAACTATCTGTGTCTGGTGGCTGCTGTTTTGGGAGGTTTTAAATCATTGATTCAATTTATTTAATAGACATTGGTTTATTCATAATATCTAATTCTTCATGTATGAGTATTAGAAGATATTTTTCAGGTAGTTTGTCTGTTTCATCTAAATTATCAAATTTGTGGACTTAGGGCTATCATATTTCTTTATCACTGTAATGTCCATAGGGTCTATATTGATGCTTCTGTTTTTATTTGTGTTATTAGTAATTTGTGTTCTCTATCCCTTTTTGTTAGTGTCTCTATAAGTTTATTGGTTCTGTTAATCTTCTAAAAGAACCAGGTTTTTAAAAGTCATACTGATACTTTCTGTTGACTTCCTTGTTGCAATTTCATTGATTTCCACTCAAATTATATTACTTACTTTCTTCTGCTTACTTTGAATTTAATTTACTCTTTGATTCCTGGTTTCTTAAGATAGAAACTTGTTGATCTTTCATTGTTTTATAACATATGCAATGCAATACTATAAATTTCCCTCGGGCACAAATATACCTCACATATTTCTTTTTTTTTTTTTTTTTTTTTT
>NW_022196906.1:22254477-22281584 GCF_008632895.1 Mastomys coucha
TGTCCTGGAACTCACTCTGTAGACCAGGCTGGCCTCGAACTCAGAAATCCGCCTGCCTCTACCTCACATATTTCTATGTTACATTTTTTATCTTACTTAGTTCAAAATAGGTTTAAATTTCTACTGGGATTTCTTTTTTGACCCATACCTTATTTAGAGTACATTGTTTTGTCTACAAGTTTCTTAACATTATCTATCCTCTTTCTACTATTGTTTTATAGTTTAATTCATTGTGCTCTGACAATAGATGACATTGAACCAACTCCATCTTCTTCAATTTGCTGAGATGTATTTTCTGTCCCAGATGTGGTCCATCTCAGTGAATGTTCCATTCAAGCTTTAGAACAATGTGCAATCATCTGTTTTGAATAAACTCTAGAGACGTCAAATACATTGGGTCTGTTGAGTTCAACTATGTCTGTATTGATTTTCTGCCTATTAGTTCTGTCCATTTCTAATGGAGAGGTCCTGAAATCCTCTACTGTAATAGCTGAGTTGTATGATTTATTCTCAAAGTTCTATGACTTTTTTTTTGCCTTATATATGCTGTACAGATGGCGGTGAGCAATCATGTGTGTGGCTGCTGTTGATCTCAGTGTAATTTACTGCAGCTATCTTCAGATGCACCAGAAGAGGGCGTCCAATCTCATTATGGGTGGTTGTGAGCCACCATGTGGTTGCTGGGATCTGAACTCAGGACCTTCGGAAGAGCAGTCAGTGCTCTTACCCGTTGAGCCATCTCGCCAGCCCCAGCTTTTGCCTCATATATGCTGTCACTCTGATGCTGAGTGAATGGACATCAAAAGTTGTTAATGACATATAATTTCATAATAATCATTTTTACTTATTTTATTTAATTCTGTGTGTGTGTGCATGAGTGTGTGTGTGTGTGTGTGTGTGTGTGTGTGTGTGTGTATGCACCTGAGGGTAGGTACTGAGGAAGAGAGAAGTCAGGATCCTCTAGATCTGGAGTTATAGGAAGTAGGAAGCCACTCAACATAGGCACTGAAATTGGGTCCTCTGAAAGAGCAAACTGCTAAACTATATCTCAAGCTACTGTATCAGTTTTAATTATCCTTGATAATTTAACCTGTTCTGAAATTTATATACTTTCTCTTTTTTATTAATACTAGCATAAACCTTCTATATCCTTTCATTTTTAATGTATCTACCTATCTACCACCTACAATCTTTCTAGTCTTTATAGTTATAGTAAATTTCCTTAGGCAAGATAAGTTAGTTCTTGTTTTCCTACCCTGTCTGACAATCTGTCTTCTAGTTGGTATACTTGGACCATGGATGTGTAAGGAGATGTTTGACATAGCCAATTTAATGTTGACTGTTTCTGCTACTGTTCTCCATTTCTTGACTTTTCTTTGTTTCTATTTCCACGTTTCAACCTTTTCTGCTTTTTTATATTTAATTATAATTTTATATTACCCAGTTCTCTTAAAATCTTATCAATTAGAAGATATAACTGAATTCCTAAATATTGGGTATTTTGCAAGACTGCAAAAATAGTGATTTAAACACCCTAATTTTCCTATAATTGCCTTTCTTTACAAAGAGATTCTGGGGTGGTTTTACAGCTCTCTTTCAACTTTCTCTCATCATGGTTAATCTGGCCAGAAATATATATGCAGCCACAACAAGCATTTGTATTAAAATCACTTTAGTCTCGGTATATTAGGCCATGAAAACTATTTTATTAGAGGATGCAGGTAAAATTTTCTTACTTTATAAGTGAGAAAGTATGTCCAAAAGTCATTTTGTGTTGATCCATTGCAACACTCTCACATGATGACAGAATAGTTATATAAACATTGCTCCATGTACACAATCATATCTGCTACAACTCCAGCATCTAATGACACTGTTGATTTCCCCTGGGGAAATTATCCTATATGACAGGATAAGTTAATTCCAGTGCATCATAATTGAGCTTTACTTGCTATATATAGCAAGGAGAAAAAGCAATATTTGCTAACTCGTGCTGGTACTTGAATGCCCTGCATCACTGGGGTACAAATTGAATGCTATCTCCTGCTTCTGCCTTTCTATTCATGTTGTTATGACGTTTCCTTCCCACGCAAACATCTGTTGGATACATGCTTCAAGACACTCGTGTTGCTACCTAATTTCCAGCATCTCAAGAGAACCAGTTGAGGCAGGTGTGTGGATGTGTACATGCATAGTTCATTCCACATATTGCTTCCCTAAGACGTTGCTATTAGAATAAACAAGGGCTTATGCTTTGTTCTGCCAATTCGAGCATTCATTTAGACTCTTAGATCAAGACAAAAGTAGCAGAACATGCCCTACCTGCAAGACAAAAATCTCAAAACCACTCTGAGCATCTTTCATTGGGAAAAAAAAAACATTGAAAATGCCTATGCCACCTGTTCTAGGTCATGGAGACGGAGACACTCCAAGCTATGCAAAGTGCAATGACCTGCAGGTGCTCTGAAAATGTTCACTGCAGCTCTTCAAGGCTGCTATCACATGGTGTAGACTTGAAAATAACAGCTGAACCCCTGGTATCCTGGGCTTTATTACACAGTTCCACCACTCCCAACCCTTGTGTGATAAATTTATCCTCTAGGTGACCTCATGTTAGCCACGTGCTTTTCTGTGACTCACTTTCTCAACTCCATGCCATTTAAGAAGCTTTGGTCTCAATGCCTCACAGTCAAAGCAATTAATAGTTATTCTCACATCACCCAGTGCAGGTGTGTAATTATAGCTCTGCTTATACAGATTTTAAAGAAATAGACTAACCCAGGCCTAGATTGTGGAATAATGCCACTGAAATACAAACGATATTTAGACATATCAGGGCCCCTGGTTTTAACTTGCCTAGATCACAATTAGCAGAAATGCTGATTCCCTGGCCAGGGCAGGTGGATTACATGCTCATCTGTGAATCTGTTTTTATTCTGGGATGATTATAATTCATGTAAGATGGTAAAGACAAGAACTGTTTAAGGCAAGCTGAATTTGTTGAAGTTAATGCAGAGATGGCTTATGCTTTAGTGTCCCCCCTTTCAAAGCTACTTTCAAGGACTCAGATGATTCAAGTTTAAAAGGGGAATTGTAAACCACAGCAAATGAAAAGAAAATGGGAGCAGAGTCCCTGCTTTGATGATACAAGTCTTTTAAAGGTGATACCAAGATTATGTGCAGTAATCTGCATTATGACCCAGGGGAATCACTCTTGTGCAATGAGTCTGATCTTCTAAACACAGAATTTAATAGTTGCCTGTCACTACCTTATATCTGGATTTTGACACATACAGAACTGGGTTGTTCCGATATTTGCTCTGGTGTCATGGGTCATTGTAAGATATAATCTTAATCTCTCTTTTCTATTGTGGTTCTAATCTGAAATGTCCCCTGTAGGTTCAAGGGTCAGCTGGGTACACTTCTGTGTTTTCTGCCAGCACACATTCTTTAAAATATATTTTTGAGATGAAAACATACTTACATCATTTCCCCCTTCCTCTCACCCTTCCTTCCTTATCCTCTCTATAATTCGTGGCCATTAAGCAGCACACACACCTCCACCTGCCAGATTGAAAATTTCCCCAAATTTTAGGTACTACTTCCCTTTTGATGAATATGTCTGGCTTTAGTTTATTTTACTCTTCTTTAATTGTGCTTTAAGTATTAAGAAAAGTCATACCCAAACCTGCAAAATTGTTTAGGTACCTTTTCACTAAATATATTGGTTCCTGGCTTTTCAATTCTGCCTTCTGGAAAGTAAAAGTACCTTGATACATTTCAACCACGTCCGTTGCCATTTACAGTGGAGCTTGGTTTTCTTGTGGAGTCTGATACATTATCCTTTGATTCTACCCAAGATGGCATCAAAATGGCTCTTTTGCTCATTCTGCTGAGTGAGATCCTCTCTCTGGATCTCTGCATATTTCATTTTCCATGCACGTAGGAATCTCCCTTAATGCTCCATCTCTGGCATTCTAGTTTGTTCTAACAGCACTGCCAAGCTGCCAGCTACTCGTTACCCAGTTCCACAGGTCTTCTCTTATTTTTAAGTGAATTGAGAAGCAGTACTTCATTTGGATTTCTGTCTTAATTTGTATATTACTTACTTTCTCAAAGCCTTTTGTTATTTTTTTAAAGATTTTATTTATTATTATATGTATGTACACTGTAGCTCTCTTTAGACACACCAGAAGAGAGCATTAGATCTCATTATGGATGGTTGTAAACCACCATGTGGTTGCTGGGATTGAACTCAAGACCTTCAGAAGAGCAGTCAGTGCTCCAGCCCCGTTACTTACTTTATCATTGCTGAGACATACACATGCAGAGGAAGAAAGACAGACAGACAGAGAGAGAGAGAGAGAGAGAGAGAGAGAGAGAGAGAGAGAGACTGGAGACATTGTAGTTGCACCCAGGAAGTAGAGAACAATGGCTTCTGCTGCTTGGTATGCTCTTCCCTTGTTTGCTGTTTATTCCATCCCAGACCACAGGCAGTGAGATGGTAGAGATGGTGTAGCCCTGTGGAGGGTAAGTCTTCCCTTTATTAGTGAAACTTCTCTGAAAGTTCACTCACAGACATTACACAAAGGCCTGTCTCCTAGGTGATCTTAACTTCAGTCATAATGACATTGAAAATGAACCATCACATTCTCTGTAATTATAACAAAATACCACCAATGAGATGATTTATTAAAATGACAACAAACAAACAAACAAAAAAAAAAACCCAGAAAACAAAATTTTTTTTTCTCTTAGTCTCTCAGTTCTGGAATCCACAGTCTCTATGCTGGCACATTGACATCTAGAGGGGGTAGCTGTAGCTTCCAGGGGGAAGGAATGCTGTGTTCTCAAGCAGAAGGACAGACAACATTCAGAAGGCCAGTGGTCCCATTCTTTAGGGCTCACACTCATAAAGCTCCCACCTCCTAATAGTAGCACATTATAATAATGTGATCTTATTTTTGGAATGCTGAAATGATAGTTAGACCACAATACCAGTTAACTGTAGCTGGGGTGGCGCCATGAGTTCTCTACCAAGACCATATAACTGTGTACTGAGAATTTGTCTCAGAAAGGAAAGGACTATTACCAGGTTAAGTGGGCCAGGAATTGTTCACTAAAATTCCTGTTGAGCTGAATATTTAAAGATAGCAGAATTAAATCCCTATCTTCAACTGCTTAGAGTCCAGTGGGGAAGGTGGTCAGCACAGAACACAGACTGTTTTATGAGTCACATTAGAGAAATATAGAAACTGAGAGAAGAGACAAAAGGCTTCTGATTCAGGCAGAAATAGGTGCTGTGGAGGGACAGGTATGGGGGTATATGTGCACTCACCTGGGTGAAGAGGTTTTGAGAATGAAGGCATACCATACATTTTTTGAACAGCATTTACTTTTGTCTGGATACCAGACAACAACGGTTCTCTTTGGAAAGTCCTGGTGGTTTATACTGAGAGAGGCCTGCTTGACCTGGAGAAAAAGAGCAACGCAAAACATGGTCGATTTTCCTATGGTGTCCGGAGAATGAATACTGGTATATAGACAGTGAGATTCATTCATTTATCCCAATTAAGAGAATCATATTTCTTATTCAGAAAGGGTATTCTTTTTCCAGTATAGAATGAGGGAAGAGAATGGCCTAGGAGAATCTTAACCCATGCAAAACACCATGAGTCTACAATGAAATGACAGAGGATAATGATTGCATATATGTAATGAGACAGAAATATAGGCCTATTGATGAGCTAGATTGAAGAGAAAAATAAAAAGCCTAGAGATAGTTGAGTTCTGCCATGTGTGTAGGATGCACAGGACAGGAAGGGATGAGAAGAACCAGACTGAAGAGAGAGAGAGAGAGAGAGAGAGAGAGAGAGAGAGAGAGAGAGAGAGAGAGAGAGAGAGAGAGATGCTGAGTTTTATTTATTCTTCCATGTTGACTTAGATGCTGTACTACACCAAGCTGCTTCCTTGCAGTAGACAACACTCAACTTCATTCTTTCCTCAGACTTGTCAAGCAGGATATTTGCATATTCTACTACTTTGGGCTTCAGGGCTCTTTCCTCTGTTTTTTCTCAAGTTAGGTGCAACTTCTCACTGAATTGCAGCGAAGGAATCATTTCCCCTGGGAGTTCTTCTCATTCCACATTGACAGCCGTTGATCTCTCTTCCACAGTAGCAGTGTTAACCACTACTGTATCAAAGGTTGTTCAAGAAAGAACAGATAATGCTTAAAGAACAAGGGAATCCTTACCTGAGTCCTCTGTAGTCCGGAGAAAGGGGGAGGCTGTTATAAAAGGGACAATAGATTGAACTCAGTCTCACAAAGACAACCAGTGTGCAAGAGAAATTACCCTGAAGACCTGCTTAGATATCCAGATGGGAAAAAAAAAGGTGTTTGAGAGAACATTAAGGATGTGAGAAGTGATTTATAATAAACTCGTTTAGTGGGATTCTCTTTCTAAATGCTGGCCAAACTCATAGATAAGTGGTCCCACTAATTCTAAGAAGTCAAGTAAAGGAGGGTACATCCTCATTCACTTAGCTGGCTCTGGTTTTGTTTGTTTTGTTGTTGCGGCTTTTGATAATTATTGAGTCTCCATTGGAAACCAATGCCCTTAATGCTAGAGACCTTGTCAATGTTTACTTCTCATTTTTTCTCTCCCTCCAGAACCATGTCAAGTTCATGGTGTATGCTCAGAAAATATTTGTTTATTGAATGTATGTTCAAAATATATTTGCTACATCATGAAAAGAAAAAATCTATAATTGTGCTTTCTGGTGAAATCCTTGATATGATCAATTTCTGAGGGAAAATGTCATATTTGGGATCATGATTTTGACAGATGGTCTCCATTGACTTGGGTCCAAGTCATCACATTCTGATGGGAGGATATATCAAAGCTGCAGTGTGCAGGAGGCAGATAGAGAAAGAGGAAGATCCAGGCTCCCAACATCCTATTCCAAATCTTGTCTAGAGGTTTTCCTCATACGACTAGACCACTGCTCCCTAGGACTCACCTGTTAAACCTTCAGTTATGTCACCTGAAGCATCACCCTGGTTACCAAACCTTTACATACCATGCATTTGAGAATATTTAAGATTCATATTATAGCAGAAGAGGTCAGATTTAAAGTCCAAATCCACCTGCATCAGTGTCCTTCCCCATCTTCAACCAAATGCCATTTTCTTTGCAGTTTGTTTGCTTGTGTGAAGGGGCTATTCAGTCCCCTCTTCTCAACAAAACCTTCTCTGAAAGTTTTACTTGCAAATCTGTCCTGATTTTCACATGTTCCATCAGTAGATATCGTCTGTCACTCATCAGATCCTTAGTGAGATTCTTCCTCATTCCTTAATGAATTCAGCTATGTGACTCCCACAACAACTAGATTATGTGCCCTCTGAGAGCAAGCATCTTGTCAGAAGCCTTTGTTTTGCCTTTAGCACAGAGAATGCTGCCATTACTTGTAGATACTAAGTAAATCTCTCCAAACAAAAAAAAAGCACTCATTAATTAATGGAATTAATGCGTAGCCCTAAAGAGATGTATAATTACTAAGGAGCATAGGAAAATACAATTGTAAAAATAGCATCTATCTAGGTACACATTCCTTCAAAGCAATTGCCCTGGGAAATGATAATACTGTTGTTAAAGTCTTTCCAGTGCTCCAAGTGCATCAGAACCCGTCTTCTGGCATAACATATGTGTGTTTGACATATTCCCAGATGCCATCAGTTTGTCTCTGCTTGTCGGAGAGCAGCCGTGATCTCAGCAGCGGTTGCTTCTGTTCGCTAGAATGATCAGAAAGCATGGCTCATGATAAGCTTCTTTATTTTATTTTGGCACTTGTCCTTCAAAATTTAATTGGCTTATATCTGTCAATCCTATATCCTAGGTCAAAGCATCTATTGCGTTGTGGCACATTGGAACTCTGTATAGATCAGTATGTTTACCCAGAAAGCACTTGACTTTGAAATAGCCATCCCATAGGAACTCTGGCAGATTATACTTTTTCTTTTGGTCTCCTCATTCTACTTATTTATGTATTCATTTTATCATGTATTCATTTATCTAAAGACAAAAGTATCACTATATCCTTGAACTTACTGTGTTACCTAAGTTGTCCTTAAACTCATGGAAATTCTCCAGCTTCAGCTTCTGTGAGGGTTTGGATTACAAGCAGCTGTCAACACACTCAGATCAGGGAGGTTTATTACTTCATTGGATTGCAATTTCCCTGTGGTCAAAGTGTAGAACCCATCCTTTACATGGGAATTGACTACTCATGATCTCTTCTTTGTAAGTATTGCTACTCTCACCCTTCACTCAGATGGTGGCATGAGCATCCAGTTACTCTGGCTTGATGAAGTGGACCATTGCAGATATTAACCAGGAACACATTGCAGTTGTTCTATGATGCTCTCATTTCCAGTCTCATACCAGGAAGTTATTATCTGGGTTATAAATTTAACCAGCTCCTTGAGTTAAACTGAGACACTGTTTTTACTTTTTTATTTAATCAAGCTGCACATGGCCCAGTGCATGAAGTAGATTGCAGGTGTAATTCTATCACTTTGGAGAAGAGAGAGCAGATTGATGGGGGCTTGCTGGCCACCAGCCTAGCTGAAAAAAATGGCAATGTTCAATTTCAGAGAGAGAACCTTGGGGATAAGACAGGGAGTGGCTGAGCAGGATTCCAGGGTTCCCCTCTAGATTGTGCATGCCTGTGTGTGGGGTGAGGTGAGTGCATGGACTTTTGCAAGTATGCTCATGTACATAGAGACATACATGCAACACACTAAGACCCCCTTTAATGAGTATTGCAACCGAATTCACTGTGAGCCAGGGTAGAGGAGTTGGATGATAAAAACTGGTGTTTGTTTTTAATTGATGATGTGGCTGAAGAAAATGTCCACTGGAACCATCACTTCCTGTGATCTTAGCTTTTCAATGTCAGTCATGAATCAGCCAATGTCTGGGCAAAGTTCACAGTCACTGACTTGCCCATTATACGGAAGAGGAAATCATTGGCCTGAATCCATTATACACTGCTGAAGGAACCAAATCACAAGCAAAAGCAGACTTCAAAGTGACTTCTAAGTTTGTGCTCTCAAGAGCCAGTGGTGGATCCTGGGGATTTCTGATGCATCTTAGCACTGCAGAAAGCTCTGGCTCTCCAGAGAGACAGGGTTACCAGTACCTCTCAGAGTGCCTACCTCCGCTGAGTGAATGACTTTGTTCTTCTTTTTTTGGAATCTGTATATGTGGCTCTGTGTGTGTGTGTGTGTGTGTGTGTGTGTGTGTGTGTGTGTGTATGTGTGTGTATTATATGTATCTTTGTGTGTGCACACATAGCCAGTTTTTTTTTTTCTACCAGCCAACAGTGCTACCATCAGCCAGTTACTTAACCTCTGTGGGTCTTAAAGTCCTTGTATATTAAATTATATGCTTGAACTAAATGCCCTCAAACATTCTTCTCAGTGCTGACAAGTTTTGATATCTGAGTCCAAGAGCAATCTCATCTGAGGCCAGTTCCAATATAGCCTTGGGCTTTGGGTGTGAATAAAGCATGTAGGAACCTTTTGATTTGAGAATATGCTCTATTGAAAGAAGGTAATGTTGTCGTGTGGGACAAAGTCTCTGGACAGGAAGACAGTGAACTCACTGAAAAAAGTCACCAAAGAGAAACATGTGCATGAGCATCACCTGTCAGACATATTGAAGAAGTCTAAGGGGCTTTGGTGATGACTCTGTCAGTAAAGTATTTATCTTGCAAGTGTGAGAGTCTGAGTTCGATCCTTAGAATTACTACTTTTTTCTTTTAAATGAAGAGTCTTGAGCACATGATTATAATTCTAGAGCTGGGTAGTTGGAGGCAGAGGATCCCTCAGCCCACTTAGGGAAAAGTACCAATCTAATGAAAGACCCTGAATGAAAAACATGGTAGTCACCTCCCAAAGCACAACCCTCTGGCCAGTGTGTGTGTGTGTGTGTGTGTGTGTGAGAGAGAGAGAGAGAGAGAGAGAGAGAGAGAGAGAGAGAGAGAGAGAGAGAGAGAGAGAGAGAGAGAGAGAGAGAGAGAGAGAGAGAGAGAGAGAGACAGAGAGACAGAGAGACAGAGAGACAGAGAGACAGAGAGACAGAGAGACAGAGACAGAGACAGACAGGCAGGCAGACAGAGAGACAGACAGAGACAGAAACAGAGCAGCATGGGGAGAATGAAATCAGAAAGTAAGGATAGAACAGAGGCTGTCAAAGATGGCTTAGGAGAATGCTGAGAGATTGGTCCAAGGACCCAGACTTTTAGTTGCAGAGTGAAATCATTTTTGGCCTCTGATGGCCGCCATAGGAAGTGGTGCCTGTGTTCATCAACTCGATTGTGGTGCTAATTATACAAGTCTACATATTCAAACCATCACATCACACAGCTTGAATGCATTCAATCAATTATTTTACTTATTCAAACAGCATTTACAGCCGCAGGAAGAAGTGGGGGTAAAGAGGGAGACATTTATCAAGTAATAAATTGACTTTTTATTGCAGGCTACAAAGAAATGCCTGCATTTCCTTTATTATTTATATCATTCTCCAAGTTGTTTGATGCATAGAGTAAGGAAATGAAAGACATGAAAAGTTGGTATCCCTTGCAAGGATTAAAACAATAAAATACAATCCTCACATCACATTCTACATGAGCCTTTCAAATCAGGAAGGGGATAATTCTGCATTAAATTGAGAGCATTGTTAGGCTGCACTCTCTCTTTTCAGGTATTTTCTACTAAGTCCAGATTTAGAAAATGAAGACATGTTCTCTGAAACCATGAGAGCTAGGCAGTAGGAATAGGTGTTTGAAAATCTTAAAGGGACACTTGAATTATCACCTTTGGGTCAGCATATTTGAAACACATTATTAAAAAGGCTTTCCCTGACACTATTTCACACTATCTTCCCAAATGTACAAGGGGGAAATCACTGGCTTCTTTTCTCTCTGTAGGCTGGATAAAGATGCAAAGGATTTTAATGGCAGCAAGAAGAAGCTGGGTTAGATAGTAGATGAGCTGACAGTTAACTAAAATGTGTAACTATCTTCCAAAAGATATCCTGCTTATGGTAAATTTAATTATACATGATCTCCCAGATCATGCCTCCCTTTTTTGTAATTCCTTATGAGGTATAGTGTAACTAGGACCCAAGAATTCCCTTGTCTGCTTTTCCTCACAGCCTACAGCATCTCTGTAAGTCTTTGTCTTGGCCAGATTCACTCATTTATTTATTTGTTTGTTTATTTATTTAGACCCAGGGCTCTTTACTCACCAAACCTCTTACACATCACTCTTTCCTCATCAGCAACACGTGCTTTGGCACCTTATTACAGGAGCATGTGAGTGGTATTAAATAGGCTATAGCTCTACCTCATTAGTTAATTGCTAAGGATAGTTTATCATGTCAAGCATAGCCAAGCTCTTTCAAATCGACAAAATGCACTAAGCTTAGACTCAGCGTGCCAGGCACTGAGGGGTCATGAAGAAGAGATCACTGTCCCCAGTCTCCACAAGCATAACATTTGTATGCAGCACGGTTGCACTAGGGGTAAGGGGCTTCTGGGAGAAGTGGTACGCATCTGGTGGCAGGTGGAGAAGGGAACATTGGCAGTATCTCGGGAACATGTCTATTCTAGATTTGCAGCCCACTGTATGCAATACAAAGTAGGTGCTCATGAAATGTATGCAGTTACATCCATTAAGAAAGCACTGAAGTGATGAACTGGGAAAAGTGGAGAAGGACAAGCTATCCCAATCTCTGAATAGCATAGCATGTGATCCAGCCTCAGTCTGTGGATGGCGAGCTCAGATTTAGACTTCAGATAAAACCACGAACTCCACCATGGTTCATGTCCATGTGGCGCCACGAGCTGTGATGGCATGCTGGGCCACAGCTCAGTGACATACATATCCTGAAGTTCCATCTCAAGTGCTACCAAAAGCAGCAAATAAATAGCAGAAGTGGCAGTGGCTTACATGGGGAATATGGGAGTTATATTACCCAAACCAGGAAGGATGTGGCAACCCCTTTGGGAAAGCTGGTCAGAACAGAGACCACCTCCAGCCTAGCATAGCCCTTGACTGCTTTGGGCTTCTAAAATGCCTAGTGACTTGCTGCTAAGTGCCTCCAGGCAGGCCATCAGCAATGCTTAGCCACCTTCTTTCATTCAGAGGATGGAGGGCTTGAGTTTCTGCCTCAGTCCCCTCAGGATGTGCCTGGGTCAATATTTGCCTTCCTGATAAAAATTTTCCCCTATTGAAGCCGAATTTCTCAGCCAGAGCTTAAGACCATTTTTTTTTTCCATAGGAAACTAAACCTGGAATTTGAAAATTGGCCTTCATCAAATTTTAATTCTACATCTTAAAACATTGATGGTCGAGGATGACAAGAATAAATGGTGTTTATTGAGCTCAAAGTGATCGAAAAGCAGTATTCAGAGACCCAGCAGGGGGCCTCCACGACTGCCCTGACCCACACCCAGGCTCTGCCACTTGTTAGTATGGGTTTATACACAACTACCACCCTTCAGCCACACTTCTCTGTAAGTAAGAATGAACCCCCACCAAAGAGTTGCATGTGTACAGTCATAGTTTACATTCTGTTCTCTGTCTGCCACTTAAACACAGACCTGACAGAGCCTTCTCCCAAAGAATTTGCTATCTTGTTAAGGAGACAAGTTGGGAACATGCACAAAGTTAATTAGTAACAAAAGATTAAAATAGCAATTCCAGACAACAATGGGGAAGATGTCTCAAAATTGTATAAAATTAATTCTCCAAATGAGGTCTTTCCAAGATAAGAACTCAAAGAAAGAAGAAATCATTTAAGGTAGGGGTAGGCTTGGAAGTAATTATCTTCCCACCCCCTTCATCCCACACCTTCCATGTGGAGAGTCCCCTCTCTCCTGTGTCAGCCCAGACTATGTGGGCATGGCCTCAGGGATCTGCCATTCCAGTTGGTCATGCGTCATAGCTGGGGACTTATCATGCACCCAACTAATCATAGACACACTCAGTCCCCAGATCATAGAACCCAGCTCCTCATTCCAATAATGACTGTCAGATCTCTACTGATCACAAAGCATATAAATACAACTTAATCCACGTATAATGGGCTATGCATCCCTTCAGCCTGAGTAACGACTTCTTCACAACTTGTGACTAGGAACCAAGAATGCCTGCCTCTTCCAGCACTTAGGAGTGAGGTTCCTTCAGTTCACAGGGAAGATAGTCCCATAGGATAGAAGCACAGATGTGACTTTCCTGATAATGCTTTATTGGGTTTATAGTTTCCAAGGATTAGAAGATGTGGATGGAATGGAAAGTTATACTCATATCGACTTGGGACTCACGGGGCACTGCTGTATTGAATTGTGTGTATTCTGTATGGTATGTATAATGTTCATAGTGTCTGTGTAGTGTGAATGGTATGTGGTGTCATGTGCTGTCACATGATGTGACTGTGTAGGTAGGAGGGGCCATGGGTAAAAGTGTTGGCCTATGGCTTTCTTGAACACAGAATCTACCTCTGGCTTCAAACACCTTTACCATGGAAAGTCCCTGTGGAGTTTTCAGGATCCTCTTACCTGTTGCTCTGTAGACAGGCTGGCCTCCCTGGGACTCACCAGGACAGCCTTTTCTTCCTCCTTAGGGTATTGAAGGGTCTAGAGGCTTATTATGTGCATTGTGCCCTGAGAAAATTACTCCTGTAAACCTTGTTGTGGCTCCCTGGTTTGGAAATGATTGCCTAGTCCAAAGGTATCTGCCCAACCCCAGGGCCTTGGGAGTTTGGGAATATAGAATTAGATCAGACCCTGTGGAAGGCTTGTGAGCATGAGCTGCCTGTCATAGTTAACAAGAGAGTCTTTGTAAGCAGCAACCTGGCCCAAAGCTCTGACCTATAGGTTGCCCATAGAGTCCTTGAAGCCAGCTGAAATGCTGGCCACAGGCACACCCTTCTCTTGCTTCCTCTGACCTGTAGGGCTAGAGAGGAGATAATCATTTCATTTTGGGAGGTGTTCTGGGTGACATAGACTCTCTAGGAAGTACAAATACAGCCCTTTTCCTAGAGGAGGCAAGAACATGGTCTGGTGTGCCTGCCATTCTAGCATTCTGGAGTGAGCTGGTTTCATGGACCTTTTAACAAAGGAGACTAAGGTATCCTGCAGGGGAAAGTTTCCCAGGGGTGCTAAATAAGGCTCCCCTTTAGGTGAGCCCATGAGGGTGTTTCCAGAGGCTGTTAGATCATGAGGGTTCTGAACTAAGGAATAGTTTAATCTGTTGATGACTTCATAATATGACAGCATTATTGGGAACTAGAGGAGAGAGATGGCAAGGCCTGGCTAGAGAAAGTAGGTCACTCGAGGACAGTATAGCCTTGGGCACTATGTCTTGGCCTAGGGCCTCTTCCTGTGTTTGCTTTTTCTTTCTTACCGGCTATAGCAGTGTGAACCATTCTGCTCCACCAGTCATTGCCTCATGACAGACTGACACCTTGGAAACCAAGGGCCACAATTAAAAATCCTCCTTTCAAGTTGTTCTGGTGGATGTATTAGTCACCGGTACACACACACACACACACACACACACACACACACACACACACACACAAAACAATTGTCCAGAAGGCACAGAGCACAAAAGACTCCATCTCTAGGCCACATAGCCTGCAATCTGTGGAGGGAGGTATCAGTGGAGATGAGAAAGCAGGATGCAACATGATGAGAGAGGTAGATGATGGGAACACAGGGCTTAACTCTTCAGAGGCTACCAGGGATTCTCAAAGAAAGCTCAGCAAGTTACCATGGTCCCTGCATTGGAAACCCATCAGTATGAGCTTTTGTTGATGCTGCCTTCTTCTCCCTATGAGACATTCTGTCTCCCCTCAGGAATGTCAGAGGAGACTGTCCCATCGAAGTCCTGAAGTCAGGCTGGGCTGTTACAGGAAGGCTTACAGGCTTGAGCTGCCTTTATCTGGGCTTCAGGCCCCTTTCATTTCAAAACCACATTCTGCTGTGAGTTTTTTTTTTTTTTTTTTTTTTTTTTTTTTTTTTTTTTTTTTTTTTACTATGATGGTATAACCAAAAGCTAGCACATGTCCAATGACCCTCTCCCCACAGCACACCGCAGCCCATACTCCCCTCACTCTCGGTACCCCACTAGTATGTGTAGTACCACACAGTACCAGAATGGACCAGTCCATTCTATTCCAGACCTCCAGCCCCCAGAATAGAGCCCTGCAGGCCTCAGTGAGTAAGCAGAGAGAGGATGGAGCAGACACACCTGCAAGCTGTTCAAAGGACTGGAGCACTAAACACCACCCTCATCCTCTGTTGCCACATGAGAAGTTATATTAAGTCTTTCTTCTGAAGATGCTCTCATGCTTCTCCACAGCTTAAAGCAAGCAACAGCACACTCAGGTGTGCTGCTGGCTATAGGGCAAGGAAGAATTTGAAGGAAACATCGACAATATGGAACATGGGCCCATGGGTAACCTTCTAACCAAACTCTTGGTCTCAATTAGGAGCATACCTAAAATGTTCCACAGATGAGACAAAAGCCAACTTAGGGGCCAAATAAAAACATTTGCTAAAGAACATGGGAATGACTATTTTGTGTGTCCACTGAGGACATAGTCACTGCCATTTTGCTTCATCCTCTGACCCCAGCCTTCTTGCTCACCATGGCTCACAGTCAGTCACACAGGGCTACCTGGGAGTTTGTTGCAATGAATAGTCTAAGGATCTGCCACAGATGAACCCAAGTGAGCCTATATTTTAAAGAGATTGGCCATGGAAATGGGTACACATCAGCATCAGAGAGGCAGTGCCCTGCCATGCCTTGCGCTGATGTTGTTGATTCAAGCCGAGGTCTACTTGCCTAGCCAAGTGTGTCTGTTCAGGGCTGTACGGCTACAGGCTATGGTAGGCTGCTGTAGGAGAGCCCTGTTCACAGGCACTAAGTGTTCCCTCACTGGGTGTTCCTTCAACACCCAGCTTGTGGGAACTGAGAAACTATGCCACCTTCATGGAATGATCTTCATGGTGAGTTAAGTCCCTGATACTGACTGCTGCCATGGCTCCAGTTCAAAGGATGTTCCTAATTAAGGAAAAAAAATGACAAGCTCCCAACATGTCCTTGACTCCAGCATTGCCACAGAAGGCAGAGCTGGATGAAGGGTGTTGACATGAGGGCAGGACCTTGGGCTTCTGTCCTTCTTTTCACCCAGAAGGCAGGTCACAGGAAGTCACACTGTGGTCTTCTCTGTACGTATACCTCAGTGCAGCAGAGTTGGGGAATAAAGAAGCCACATATAGCTGGGATGCCATTGTCACTCTTCACACACAGATTGGATGCACCCTTTGCACTAGTCAGGGTCTCTTTACCCAGGGTGAGTTTAGGATCAACTCTTATACATTGTGATATCCAGCCTTGCATGCTTCTTGGAAAAAGAAAAGAGGTCGCCATATGTGGGAGTAGCTTTCCCTCCCTCTATGCTATGAACTCTAAGTGATCATTTGGTCATTTCCTCCTATCCAGTTCAAAGATACCTCACTGACACACACTGGTGCAAAATGTGTCTCCCTATGATATGCTACTGAATAAACTCACAAGCTCTCTGGCAGCAAATGCTTTCATCTAGAGAGGCAGGGTTCAGGGTAGAAATATAGGCAAGTCAACATACGGAAAGCAGGGTGCAGTGAGGTGGAACTGGGTGTGGTGGAGGAATGTAGGAGTGGGCATAAGTGAGAAAAAGCAAAAGGGAGTGTTGCATGGCTTATTTCGGAATCATAAGGAGTCCACTCAAAATAACAGGATTGATGTGGTTCAGGACTTTTCCCCAAACCTGTTATTCATAACTCCTAACAGCTTCATACTTCATATTTCCACAGCAGAGAAGGGGTAGCATAAAATAAATAGTGAGGAGTAGGATGTGTTTGTGGCAGGTGAGTGTCCACCTGTTCTGTGTTTAGTTCTCAAATTGGAGTGACAAGCAGAATTATTAAAAGCCATGTGCATCGAGCGCCTCCTTGTGTCTTACAAGAGCTATTGCAGCTCAGGAAGAATTAGTGGTCTGAGGAAGCTGCAGGAATCTTCCAGGTGATTCAAGGGTGGTTGTGCTGGATGGGAAAAAACAAGGGCTCAAAAAGGAGCACTGAGAGCCTAGAGGTGTGACTCAAATCTGTGTAAAGACAACCCATGGGCCTTTGTTTTGTTTCTTGCCTAAGTTCAGGTTAGCTTCTAAACCACATTTCTTTCCTTATCAGCGGTTCCACACGAGGGCTCGCTCATTCCCTCACTGTTCTGATCACTTCTGTTTTGTTTGCTATGCATGCTGACAGCTGTGTGTAGGCCATGCTCGATTCCCTGTGTGTGCCTAATGTTAACTGCGTGCTGATGTCTACTTCTTTTAACTTAGGTAAGTGACACTGTGGTGGAGAACTCACTGTTTCCACTTCTCCCGCATTTCAACACATCCCTGCTTCTCTGTGCTGAGTTCCTCATGTCCAGTGGCTCTTGAGCTCTGGACACACGACTGTTTACAGTTACGCTTCTAGCCTCTGCCTCAGCAAATATTCCTGCAGGAGACACTCTGTGTTATTTAGGGTAGCTGGGGCCTGAAAAGTATCCCAAAGGACATGTGCTGGGTCACAGGAATTAGTTGAGTTAACCTAGAGTCTAGCTTTGGCCTCTCAACAATCACTGCTTCCATGGTTATTCCCATTGTTCCCATGTCTCCTCTGCCACTGGACATTGCCCAGTCTTCCAATTTCTACCAGCCAATTATGCATAAAATGACTGTGTCCCATACTCACGTGCTCAACGACAAGCTGAAACTCCCTTCCTGTGTCCCAGTGGCATCTGAGTTTCATCTTTAAATCCCGTGTTCATTTCATTTGCCCATAAACCATCATAATTTTTTGTTTTATTGATACGGAGATTGTCTTTGTAGAACAAATATTAATTCTATGGTGTTTTCAGACATTACAATTATTTTCTTCCATGCAGCCCAATACTAAAATATTTTCTTTTCTGGATAGAAATCTCCAACTCTGTCATACTTATTTATAGTTTCCTTTGTGCTTAGCTTGTGAAATCATGTATAGAAATTCAAGTGACTCTTCCCCCTCTCCTAGTTTTCAGAGTCACCCTCTGGCATTTCCCTCTGTTGGTTTTTATAATGTCTCCTTCCTGGACTCCTGTCTTTAGTCACAGGGCATCCAGCTTTCAGTCAACACTGGGCTTGGATCTTGTATTGTTTTATCTGGGTCTTTGATTGATTTCTGCTCTAATTTAAACAAATTGCCGTACTGAACTTGCAGGAGAAACAGTCCAGAACTACAAAGTCTTAAGCTGCTTAGTGGGATCAACTCCTTGACTGGAGCAGGTTGAAGGACCCAGAATATGGTCTTGGAGTTTCCAGGCCAGGTAAAATCTTCTTTCCAGGGAGACATAAGTCTGATAGAGATTGGTTCTGACTCGCCAGAACCAATGATTACCTCCCTTGCTGGATTCCTTGAAAGACAAGGTTTTGCCCACCGGTTGTAGGTAGCTTGGATTAGGAATAGCAAAATGAATCACATATGCCTCCACATGCCCATTGCCAGCCATTGCTGCCCTGTCACAAAGAGCTTTCCCATTGTAGCTTTAGAAATATGATACCAGAAGAACTAGTCAGACATGCCTATTAGTTGTATCTGAGATTCACCTGCACGAAGGAAAAGAACTGGGTGGAAAAAATATCAAAGTAGAGAGTGGAATTGGGTGTATGTGTTTGCCCACTGATCACCAATTAGTCCCCAGCTCTCTGTGGATTACTTCCTCTCATTTTCTTGAGCTATTGGAGTGAATGGCTATGTTGATGGTGACATATACCCTCAGGAGATTTATTTATCTATTTATCTATTTGTGCAGAAAGAGAAAGAGAGAGAGAGAAAGAGAGGGAGGGAGAGAGAGAGAGAGAAAGAGAGAGACACACAGAGAGAGACAGAGAGAGAGACAGAGAGAATTATGTGTGTATATGTGTGTGTATCCACATATGTGCATGCATGCCAAAACTTGTATGTATATATTAGAGGAAAAATTTCCAATGTTGGTTCTTTTTCTACAAATAGTGTGTGTTTGTGGGTGGGGTGGGAGTTCCTGGAGATCATCAATCACCAAGGCAAGTTCCCCTTCAGGATAAACCATCTCATTGGCCCTCACTGTAGGGAATTTTATGCAGGATCTCATCTAAGCATTGGGACATAACCCTTACCTCTCTGTATTATGAATGAAAGGCCAGCCATGAGCCAGGGCAAGTCCAAAATGCTGCTGGTATTTCCATGGTATATGGACACTTCTGACCAAAGTTTGGATAGTTTTACACATCATCTCTCAAGGGTCTAATTGTTCCACATTTGAATGACACTCCAGAAGCAGGGATGTTCTCCCTTGCAGAGAAAAATGAAGAGTCTGGATGAGTTAGAAGTAGATCTCTCTTCAGCACAGGAAGTGAAGAAATAGCTGTCATTGCTCGGGACAGTTTCCATTTTCTGAAACCCACAGGTTTAGATAGAAATGGTTTGGGAGTCAAGCAGGGTAGAGGAAATTATTTGGAACATAAGTATAGTTAGAAACAGCCAATTTATTTGCCAAAAAATATACCCATTAAAACTGTAAAGTATCTCCTGCAAAACATTAAACAAATAAAGTATAAAATAGTAAATATTAGACTACCTGTCAATATGAAGAAGAATAAATGTACACAGGTTTTAGATATGTTTAGACATTCAAGGAATAGGTTGTGGGAAAATATTTCTAAAATTCTTTTTAAGGTTGGTCTTTGTGCCCAGGGGACAGGCAGAGACTCTGGATCATGCATTTGCTATCTGATACTCACCAAATTCCTTCAAAGTTCTGAACTAGATTGATAATTACTGCAAATGAGGAAGAGATAGTTATCAGCTCACTGAGACTTTGCCATCCAGTGCAGGCACTGCCTTCCTTTCTGGTTCCCACATAGACATAATCATTGCCCATATCTCAGCGACATTTCCAGGCTCCCCAAGCCCTGAACACCTACCTCAGTGGTTCTTGCATGGCAAGATACCAAGAGAATTGAGAATAGAAAGGATACAGATGTTCTACTCCAGGTTAAGAGGTCAGAACTCTGCAGACAGACAGACCATGGCTTTTCTTGCTTAAGCTCTCTGTGGATCTCAATGGTGAGAGAGGCCACTTTCAGCTGTAGGTATGCAGGGGCACCTTACTTCTGAGCAGAACACTCCTCAGCAACAATAGCCCGGTCTCCCTGTGAACTCTGGAAATGAGATCGTTGTATAGAAAGGTGTGGAAAGAATACTGGACTTCCCTGGCATCCTGACTCAACTCACGGGAAAGACTGTAGAGGAGAGATAACTCTGGGACCCAGTGTCACTTTTCTACCTTCATCTTTGGAGAGAAGTGGCCTCATGTGACCTAGTAATGAAAAGCTGTGAGCATACAGCACATTGCCAAACCAATCGCAACACTGTCATCGAAATATTGATCCTGCTGTCACCCTCGATATCTGTCAGTGCCAATATCTTGCACATTTGCAGCTACTTTGAGAAAGAAAAAAGCAAGGGAGAAGGGACAGCAAGGGGAGGTGTGCTCTATGGTCTGCTGGGTCTGTGACAGAATGTTGATGGCGGGAGGGGTGCTTGAGACATAAGCACCTAATCCACGCTTACTTTCTTGCTGTCTGCTCGATATTCTCGATAGGTCTGTGCAGAAGGCATCAGACCTATACAAGCTGGGAAGGAAGGGGGTCAGGGCTGACAGTGAGTGTATGGAGCCTGGGTTTCGGTGTTGAGCATGGTTCTTCAAAGCTCTACCTTATTACATTCTTTCCATCATGTCAGTATTCAGAAGCCTCAGAAGCTTGTGTAGAATGGGCTTTGGTGATAACACGTTGCTATGAAGAGGGTATGCTTATGGGTTCTAACCCTTGTCATCTTTGCAAGATTAAATAAATGAATCAGATGAGTTACAGCAGGAGCATGCTCAGTCTGAGTTGATTCTCCACCAGAGAGCCCATGGCCAGCTGTTTTGGCTGGAGGTTGAATTTTCTTCATCAGCTCCATGTGGTGGTTAACCTCAGTTGCCAACTTGGTGAAGTCTATAATGGCTAGGTGTGGACCTCTGGGCATTCTTGTGGGGAGATTATTCTGGTTTAGTTTATTGAGGGGGAAGATGCTCCCACTGTGAGTGGCCCCATTCCCTGTGCTGGGAGTTTAGTTGGTCTGAAGAGGAGGAAGTAAGCTGAGCACACTCATTCTTCATCCTCAGCTTCCAGACTCTGCATGCAATATGACCACACCCCTGAGCCTCCTAATGTTCTACCATGATGGACTGTAACCTGAAACTGTGAGCCAAAATGTTCTCATTCTTCCTTAGGCTGTTCTTCTCCAGGTATTTTATGCCAGCAACAGGAGTGACTAAGACACTAGGTCCTTTCCTTCTTCCTGTGGACTGGACTGATATTCCTCACATCTGGCCTGAAGAGTGTAGATACACCGCTGGCTGGCTGAGAAGGAAACTTTCTTTCCTTCACCAAGAGAACCTGAATCCACAGCATGTATTTTGTAATGACCAACTCAAAAAAAAATTTCAGTAGACTTATCTAAACTCTACAGTTTTAGCATATAATGTTGAGTGTGGCCCCATTCCATTCGTTCCAGAATAATGAAGCAAACTGGAAATGATATTGCAAGCCTTTGCTTCCAGCTCATATACAATGTACTAGTCTCAGGTATGACATCTGAGACCAGATGTCAGGGAATTGAAGCTGCTCCTTTTACTTGGTGGTCTAAGAAAAATGAAAAATTACCATTTGAAATGAGGTCCAGAAAGATATAGATGTTTTAACCAGATTTGCATATTGAGAGAAGAAAATGTGGATTGACTTATTTTGAATGGCCCCAAGGGCTTGCTAAAGACTGAACAAGCTATCTTGGCAAATAATGAATGAGATTCTCGTTACTGAAGTCATTCATGTAGAGAATAGATGGCATGGGATGGGTGACGGATTAATATTTAAGAATATGCATTTGGAATAAGTCAAACTGGTTGTCTATCCAAGCTCTGCTGCTTAACACATGTGAGACATTGGGCCTCTGTTCTAATCCTGATTTCCTATTCACAGGATAAGCTGACTATTAACCACTTTTTATTTAAGAGGAGTTGTGTGTTTTCACCTCCCTAGAAAGTCCACCCACACAGCTCATCTGTACCAGCCAAGAGTAACTTGTTCACCATTGCTTATCACACACAATGTTGAGGGTTGGGTTATCAAGACCTGCACATTACATATACCCTAAACAGTGTGGTGACTTTGTATTGAGAGTTGTTATGTGGCAGATGCTGATCTGCATGCTGAGAACATAGGCCCCAAATAAGCTGACCCAAGCTTGCCTTGCTGCTGGGGAGCCTGTAGACCATATTCGGTGTTAAGTGGGTAGATGCAAGCGTTAGGTATATGGACTTCAGTTCCCATGATGAGCAATGGTACTTGGGACTCCTTCATCTCTTCCCTTTCTTGTGATATTTTGGTTTCTGCTGTTTGCATCTTACTGGAGAGGCTACTTAACATTTTTCCACTTTGGCCTCTGTCTTCTTCAAAATTCTGTTCTGTCTAGCACCTGAAATTATGTCACATCCCAACAAAGCTGTAGTGATGAGAATCTTACAGGTACATACCCAGTATCTTACCTGGGCTACCAGAGACATGAGAGGTACCAACAGAAAAGACAGTTCAGACAGTAACCTAAACCTAAAACAGTTGCTGCACCAGGACAGGTGGAAGCACAGATATCGGAGAAGGAAATCTCCCTCCTCCAGCCTTTGTGTGGGTGCATTTTCCATGATTCCTTTGATTCTGCAGTTTTGAGCCTTACCTGACACTCAGCTTCCACATGCTAAATAAGTGAAGACTGGTACTGGGTTTTTACTCCATTCCAAGGGTTGTCTTTTCCAGTCTCCCACATCTGTCATACAGACTCATTTCAACTGAACTACATTTTCACATTGACTCTTTCCGTGACCTCTGGAGTCCAGGCTGACACACAGATCTGGAGCCTCGCTCAGATCCTTGAGTTTTTTAAGTCACCCTTTGGAGCTTAGAACCCCAGCAATTTTGTGATGATCCAGAGCCATTGCAGACATTGGTCCCCAATT
Organism: Mastomys coucha; assembly: GCF_008632895.1. Lineage (NCBI taxonomy): Eukaryota > Metazoa > Chordata > Mammalia > Rodentia > Muridae > Mastomys > Mastomys coucha. The sequence goes on from NW_022196906.1 coordinate 22,277,720, forward strand.
ATTGCAGTACACATTGCTCTGTCCTACTGTTCTCCTTCAAACTTATAGCCTCTATTGTCATTAATGGTTATTGTATATATACATGCATTGTGTGTATGTGTATGTGCAGATATATGTACATACACATGTATATATATATATATATATGTATATATATATATATATATATAACTAAATATAAGCTGTTATATCTGTATAACATTATGTTCTTATGTGTATGAACATTTTCAGGGTGACCATTTGTCACTTGTCAACCAGTTGGTGTGCTCTTCCCTCAGGAGTTCTGTCTCTCTTACTCAAGAGATGGCTCAGTCATTAAAAAAGATAAGCATGAAAGTTTTTAAAAGGAATCTAAGAATCTCCCACTCTCTCTCCCTTCCTATGACTGGATGGGACAAAGCCAGCATGTCTGGTAAGGTACTTGCCTCATCCAGCTCCTTGCACACAATAACCTAGAGTTTTGTTTTGTAGATGAAGCACATCTGGGTACATTTTTAAATCACCCCCACCCTCTAAGGATGATCTGAATTGCAGAAGGGTTGTTCTTTGCTTTGGGATACCAACCAGGAGCTCTTCCTCAGTATGCAGACAGTGGCTTGAATATGGTCTCGACCTCTCACCTGATCCTGATGAGGCTAGCATGCTTTGCCAGCAACATCCCTGATACAATTTCCATTCTATGCTTTCAACTGTCTGCCCTGACCACCCAGCTAGCATGAGTCCAGGCAGTAGGAGCTAATTATAACATTAACTAAGACAAAAACATAATTATAAAGGAAGCTATTGATAAACAACACAAATTTATGCATTCCCCAAACAGCCCCATGTTACTAAAGCAAGCATCCCCTTTAGACAAGCCATCTCACCATCATTTCTTTCTACAGTGTTTCAAGTGGAGAGTTTGAAGACACATTTCCTTGGTCCTCAGGCAGGAGAACTGCCACTCAGGCTTCTGGTCACTCATGTCTGAAGCTGAAGACTGGCATCCACTTCCTCCCTAGAGAAGCTGGGTGGAGATACTGGAGCCTTGAGCCCATAGGGAAAGAATCAACCAAGTAGTAGAATTGGCCCAAGGAGGGGATGGGATGGGCAGGAGTTTTGACAGAACAGGGACAATCAGTGAAGCAGAGAAAATTGACATTGGAAGTTGTCTATTTGAAAGACAGGACAGCCTTTGCTTGCTACAGAGCTAATTATTATGCAAATTTATGCTAATAAACTCTGCCTTGAATGTTGTTGAGAAGCTGCCTTTTCCCGTTAACATAGCTGTAATGAGAGGTAAATTTGTAATGCAGATGCCCGAAGTAATATATCCTAAATCATTTTATGGTGTAAGGGGCTCTCTCTCACCCCACCCAGCACAATGTCAATTTAAATTAGTTTTTGCTTTACATATTTATTGAAGCTTTATTTATTGTTAATACTTACTAAGGACACAAACTAAATAGCTCCCACTACTTGTTAGAAGTGGAACTTAATCAGAGTGGGGGTTGGCCCTCACTTGTCTGGAAGACTCTAGGGAGCCTTTTTCTTTCCTCACAGAGATCACCACAGTACCACAATGGAGGGACTGGCTTTGTCCATGAATCTGTCCCCTTCTCAGAGCCTCCTATCACCTTGGCTTCCACCACCACCGAATAAGTCTAGACAAGAGGATCCTTACAAGGTGTTTGTGAGAACTAATTATACTGGTCATTTCTTCCTCTGTGTGATTTTATCCAGACTTCCAGAGAACTGGATGCTGCCTACAACTGGCGAGAGGCTGTCGGGGTGATGCTGTTAGTCCTCTGTGGAAGTGTGCAAAACCACTGTGCTGTACAGTGTTGGGGCTCTCACACATAGCCTCACATCTCTATCACAGACCTAGCTTGCCCACATGGGTACAGTCTCAAGTTTACACACACAGCAACAAATCCAGACTCCCTCTCTGCTTACTTTAGTGCTGGGTATGTGATTTCAAGCGTCTCATGGGAATGGAGTTTGAGCTAGGAGAGTTTCTTTCAAGTAACTGTGGACTACCTTGATTTTACATCAAGGTCTGTCACTGTCTTAGTTAGAGTTTCTATTGCTGTGAAGAGACAACATGACCATAGCAACTCTTATAAAGGGTAACATTTAATTGGGGCTTGCTTACATTTGGCAGTCCATTATTGTTATGGCAAGAAGCATGGCAGTATGTAGACAGACATAATGCTGGAGAGAGTTCTACATCTGGATTGGCAGACAGTAGGTAGAGAAAGACACTGGGCCTGGCTTGAGCATCTCAAATCTCAAAGCCCACTTACAGTTGATGCACTTCTTCCAAAAAGGCCATACCTACTCCAATAAGGCCACACCTACTTCAGCAAGCTCATACTGTCTATAGTGCTACTCCCTGGTGACCAAGCATTCAAATCTGAGTCTATGGGGGCCTCTTCTTTTTCAAGCCACTACAGTGACTGGTCAGAATATACAGGCTGCCTGCTGTGAGTCACACAGAAGAAAGCATCGTTGTTTGGTGTTCCCATCTCCCTGAGAATTATTTTTGTTTTGTTTTGTTTTTAGATGTTTTAATTCTCATTTTGTGATGGTAAGACTGAGGCTTTGTGGTTTTCAAATAACTTGCCCAAAGTTAGTTCACTTATTCTGCATCTTTTTTAAAACTCAAACATACACTTTGCAGTTCCTAAACTAATTGTTTCTTCTTGGATAGCTCAGTAAACTTCACTTTTCACTTCTATAATTTCAGATGCTGGATATGATAAATTCAAACACCATTTCAACCATCTAGTACCAGATGCTAGTCTCTGTCCACATAAGACAGCTGCCTCTTGCTTTGGTTGGTCCCTTTGTACATTTCCTGTGAACTAACCTTTAATTTGTTATTTGTTTAGGGAGAAGAGTCTTGATGGATGCTATTTCCCTCTTTAGTTGCTTACATATTTCTTCTAGGGTATACAGTCTCAGGATTGCTGTGTACCAGAAAATTATTAAAAAGGGGGAGTCTGTAAAGAATTCGGGCAGCTGATCTAATGTAACAAGATGTCAACCAGATGTACTAATTCATGTATACAGATATTCAGGGGGTTCCAAAACGTCTGCTGGCAAAATGCATCACTACATGTCAGCTACCTAGAGTTTTCTTATTAGCATAATTCTTCTGAGTCAAGTTATCCTGACAGGCACTTCTGTGATCCTGTAAATTCACACTGCACAGGGTGACACCTAAACTTTACGTCAGGTTACTTGACTAGCAAGTGTTGGACAGATACCAGTACCTACATAGCAAATTACTAAGAAAACAGAGCCCTGAAATTTTAATGAAAGATTATATTGCAAAAATTAAAGTGGTGTTTGCTCAGAAGACAGGTAAAGAGGTCCCTTTACCCCATGACAGGGACCAAGCTTGCTGCTGGTATGTGTCTCCTCGACAAGAGTGGGATTCTGCCTCACAGGGAGTACATAGTTCTAGAACAATGAAGAACCCCTGTTAATTCCTCACCTTAAACAAAGTTGGGAGAGCTAGATTCTGGCTAAGTGGTTAAGAGTATACATTGCTCTTGCAGAAAACCTGAATTTGATTCCCAGAACCTACCTCGGGCTGCTAACAGCAGCCTCCTGGAACTCCAGTTTCAGGAAACTGACTATCTCTAGATTCCTGATACACACACACACACACACACACACACACACACACACACACACACTGAAAAACAAGATTCAGTGATATAGCTTAGCAGGTAGTCAGGCTAGCCTCCCAGACAGACCTCCAGAGTTCGAGTTCAACCTTTGGAACCCACATGGTAGAAAGAGACAACTAATTTCCACAGGTTCTCCTCAGACCTCTATATATACACTATCATGTGTGTTCCATCTATCCAACCTC
>NW_022196906.1:22281913-22317367 GCF_008632895.1 Mastomys coucha
AAAAAGACAATAAAATAAATCTAAGAAAGAGCTGAGGTTCTGGAATATTTTTGTCCCCATCTCTGGGGAGTCAAAGGCAGGTGGGTCCTTAGAGCTTGCTGGACAAGCAACCTAGTCTAGTTGGTGAGTTCCAGGATAGTGAGAGGCCATTAGAAAAGAGAATATGTGGCCAGAACCCAAAGAACAACATTCAAGGTTGTTCTTTGGCCTCCACTTGCATGTATACACAAATGCATGTATGCCTCCTCATACATATGAAAGAACACACGTGAGCATACATGCAAATGCGCATACACACACACACACACACACACAAGTAAACATTGTTGCTGAGACTATAGAAGCACAAGGAAGAGAATTCACATCTTTAGAGTTCCACCTTCAAAGATAACTTTCCTCCCATCTCTGTATACACCACGAGGCAGGTATGTAGACACACATTTGCATATTCCCCCGTGGGAAGGCCTAGTTTGCAAAGTGAGATGACAACACTTTCCCAAGGGACTGAGCATCCCTGTGTCAGAATCAAGGATGACTCCCTTGCTCTTACGGGACAAGGAAACAGGAGGCCATAATGAACTAATAAGATAGGAGGGGAGGCTTCAAGGCCTAAGTCTTTGTACCTGGCCCCTGGGCCAAGCTGTACTTTGGGCATAGAAAGGTGAATTCTACAACAGATATGAATCACTTTACCATTTTTGTATCTTAGAGGGTGACCTGGTGAAATGAGGAATCAGATTAGCACATATCTATGCCTCCTTCTTACCTACAAGCTTGTTCCCCTGAGAAAGGAGTTGAAATTCTGCCAGCCCTTCATCCCCCAATAGTTTCAGGCCTGGGCAAACTTGCTTATGAAAGAATCAGAAAGCTACACTGGATACTTTCAAAGCCTTTTCCAGTATTGTTGATCCATGGGTTTGAATGGGCAAAGAATATTTGCACTATGTGGGCACTGGCTGTGGGTTAAAGTCCCAGTTTCTGAACAGGTAATGGAATTGGCTCACTTGCCACCGGGAACAGACAATGATATGATGGAGAATAGAGCCCATCAGGGATCCTGTTTCTGTTCTCATTCACCATGGCTAGGATCTCTCAGATAGTAGTACAGTGGACATGGGAGGCAGGGCTCTGAAACTGCTAAGGTGTCACAGCCTTTGTGCCTCTTGTGTTTCTTCTGCCCAAAGAGAAAGGATTTCCCTTCAAGCAGCACATGCTCTATTTGGTGAGAGGGAATATAATCAGAGAAAAAAAAGACTGAGCAAGGCAAGCAGACTTCCAAGAGGCAAGTGAACAATTGCTGCAGGAGAGCCTAGGGATGCTTTGTCTGTGATGGGAAGGGATGAGGCCGGGTGGGAATGAAGAAGGGCGCTTCACATGCTCACGGGCCTGTGCTTGATTGGGCTGACAAGACCCAATTCAACTCCTACCAACCACACCACATCCTACCCAGTGATCTGCTTGAAACATTCTGTGCATGCAAAAGGACACCTAGGGAGATTACATGGACCAGAAACCTGTTTGGAGAGACTTCAGGCAGGTGTGAGTCTGTCATAGAGCACACAGCCTTATGCAGAGGTTATCATGTATAAATAAGAGAGCCGGGTTCAACTTCAGTACCAGGGGAAAGATCTAGAAGTTATGTACACCCTAGGTACTTGGAGATTTCTGAGTACTAACAGGATTCTACAAGTAGGTAGAAATTTCTAATCCCTGAAACTACATATTAAACATAGAATTACTAGACATACTGTGAAAATTAGCTCCTGGCTGTGTGTCTAAGGCATATAGGAAACATAAATAAATTTTGTGCATAGACTTGGGTTCTATCCTGAGAATGCCTCTTCATGTGTATGCAAATATTCTGGAATCTTTCAAATCCCTGAAGTCCAAAATACTTATATGCTCAGACACCATGGAGGAGTGACATTCAGCTTGCCATGTTCCACCTGCCCAGAAGAGAGGCAACATGTATGTAGCCATTGTGTACAGACCTTGACTTGAGCTCTAGGCCACGCTTAACTGGGGACAGTGCCCTGTAGATGATCCATTTTGCAAGGATCGTTGGGATTCAGATCCTTCCAGGGACACAAGCAAGGGTTCATTTCTAGTGAGAGTAGCACTGTGCTTCTTTCCCAAACCTCTGGTCCCTTTCCATTGAGTTGGTCTGGTGGGCTTCTGAACGGAGTTCAGAACCACCATTTCTAGGTTTGACCCACTCCAGCCTCTTCAAGAGTAGACTTTTGAAACAATGCAGTCCCACCCTCCCATAGCAAACTCTTGCCTGCTCAGCTCCAGCAAGAACATGGGATCACTGGCTTTCAAGTAGCAGACTCAAGTATTTTCCCTGCTCTGTCTCTCCAGGTGATGTCACTGGGGCCTTTCAGTGGCCCATATGCAGGGATATTTCATCATTAATGCATTCTCCCCTGACCCCTGACAAATAGCCACACCTACTCTTTACTTACATTGTCCTTGTTCTTTTCCAAGTACTTTTATTATCTACATGTGCTTCTTGGTGACTGGTTTATCTTGGTGGCCATAATATTAAGTCCACCGCAGAAATCTGGGTCTATTTTGTTCAGAATCACATTGTCAGCCCATAGTAGCCTTCTAAGAAGTGAGCGAACCTCTAAGAGTGAATGATTGAAGCCGAGCTTACACAGTCTACCATCTCCACACCAAGCAATGCAGTTGCAGAGGCTGCAGAGAAAAACTCTAGCTTGCCCTTCTAGGCTCTCAAATCACTTTTCCCAAGTGCCTCAAAGTCCTGTTCATCTTTATTTCCATAAGAGTGAACTATGAGGAGAGTTCAGGAAGGGGTCGCAGGTACCAAGCTCTTTCCCTTCCATGGGCAGTAGAGAGGCTACTACAAGGTCATGGCCTCAGTAACAGGTCTCTGAGACACAGCATGTGCTAAGATCAAGCCCAGAGTGACTTCCCATCAGCAGCTGCCTTCTTTGTTCTATTGTCACAGGACAGCTCTTGGCATAGCTCTAAGGAATAGAGGGTGACTGCTTTCTAGGAGGGAGGGCCCACCAATACCATGCTGTGAGTTGTTTTGCTAATAATAGATTGTGACATCCCATGATCACTGTGAAAGAACCCAGCTCCATCAGGAAGCTAAAAGATTGAGCTACAGTACCATAGAAAAACCACCAGATGGAGCCAAATCTCCAGAAATGAGATAAGAAATGGCGCAGGCAATGTATCTTTTTCTGCAGTTTAGAGGCCACCCATCCTTGACTGCTTTTCTGCCCTTTCAACCACACAGCTCTGCGGAGCAAGCCAGTGCCTTGTCCCCACTCTCCACCTGTCTTCCCTATCATCTGTAATGAAACCAGGTCTACTTGTTTCTTTGTGTTTTGCTCCCCAGAGCAAGCCCCAAATGAGGTGCCTTTATCTTTCAGCCCGTGCCCTGACTGAAACGTTCAAACCATCAAATCTGTTTACAGCTTGTTTGATAAAAACATCTAGGAAATTCTCAGTACAGGAACTACCTTGAAGATCTGTCCTATATTGATAGATAAAAAACACTCTGCAGATAGCCTGGGGTAGTGGTGGTGGTGGCAATGGTTTTGGTGGTGATGGAGGAGGATGAGGAGGAGGAGGAGGGAGAGAAGGAGGAAGAAAAGGAAGAAGAGGAGGAGGAAGAAGTGATGGTTGAGAAAGAGACTGAAGAAAAGCTCACATCCTAAAAATAAGACCCACAGACACCACTGAGTGCCTGTCAACATGTGTTTTCCTACTGAGGTGCCCCACAGGGCAGACAACATCAACATTGTGAGAATCCTGCAGGCCCCATGAGACATAGCTTTACAAGGCCTTTTGTATATGATCTGTGGCCTTTCTCCTTTTTGACACTATGTGAATTCGTCCAGTATTCTTGGTTTGAAGAAGGGAGAAAGGTGGCCAGGTGAAGAAAGTCCCAAGCCCACAAACTGATTGGTGATCTCTTGCTTTCTTTGCATGACACAAATTATGTATCACATACTAGAACCCTTGCCACTGTGATTAATGCTTATAGGCTACTTTAACATCTTTTCTTTTATTTTTGAGATTATAATATAATTACATTATTCCCCTCTTTCATTTCCATCTCCTAAATGCTACCATTCATTCCTGTCTGCTCTTTGAAATTCATAGCCTCCTTTTTCATTAATTGTTACATGCACACATATGTATAGTTTTAAATTTAACCTGCTCAGTCTCTACAATGTACCTTGTGGGTATGTTTTCAGGGCTGGTCATTTGGTTTTGGATAATCAGTTGGTCTGCTCTTCCCTGGGGAAGACTATTTCTCCTACTCTCAGCATGCTTTAGCTTCCCAAATTCTCTATGTAGGGTTGAGTCCTCATGCTTCCTCCCCATCACTGTCTCCTTCGGCATGTCTATTGTTGTTGTTGTCCTTGTTCATCTTGTATTTAGGCAGTCACATCGGTGACACTTTATGAGCATAGGATACATTCGTATGAGACATAATCTTACAGCAAACTCCCTGTAACTGTGGCTTTTCTTTTACAATGATCCTTGAGCTTTAGTTGTGTTTAGATTTATTCATTGGGCTCCACAACTCTGCATTTTGATTGGTTGTGGTTTTCTGTAATGGTCTCTGTCTGTTCCTTAAAGAAGTTTCCTTGATGAGGGGCAAGGACTGAGCATGTGGATAGATAATTTAGATTCTGATGAAGAGAGCTGCTGGTTAAGTGAGGTGGTTGTTGTAGGTTTTCCTCCAAGATCTGTGACTTGGGAGATCATCCAACAAAGGTGGCTATGCCTTCCAGGATGCTGTTAGCTCTATTCTAGTCTTAGTTACATGGATTCTATGCCTAGGGTCAGGAGACCTTATCTATGGAGAAGCATGGCATAGAGATGTAGTAACTGGAGACAATATAGCACTTTGGGCCCAGGATTTTATCCAAAGCCTTTACTTGACACTGGTAACAAATGTTGGCAGCAAGAAGAAATCAAAACCCCTCCTTTATGAAAGGCTATTATTTGTAAATTTAAATGTGCTGTGCTTCTTCTCATACCTAATCAGTGAGGGTCTAAGAGAGAAGGCACTTGATGGCATTGATATTGACTTCATCTATATCCAAAGAGCATGGGGCCATGAGACTTAGGTGAACAAAGGCCATCCTGGAACCATAAGCTTTCCTCCATTGAGGTTCTAGTGAGGTGCAGGTTTCAAGAGGCAAAGAAAGTCAGCTAGACTCAGGGTCAGAGTATAGAAGCATTGTGGGCTGAGGTTTGAGGATGGAAATTTGAGGCCTCTCTTCTGACAGTGAGACCTTTCATCAGGGCTTTGGACAATGCCAAATGTGCCAGTCTAACAGACACTGAAAGGTTTGTCTGCAACCATTTCTCATATCCTTCTTATAAACAACCATGTCCCTTCTGTGGGATCCCCCTACCCCCAGGATTTTACCAAAATTCTTAGATCTTTTTAGATCTATACTGAGGGATTTTTTTTCTCTTTCTGTATCATTTGTGGATGTCCCTGTGTATACTTGGATTAAAAAAAAACGAGAGAGAGAGAGAGAGAGAAGGGATGAAATTGAAGGCCCTCTCTAATTTCACTTGGAGAAAACTTTTTGCCAGAAGAGGTGAGAAGATTCCTTTTGCATAGCACATTAAAATAATTTATGGAGAGCAGCTCTCTTTCACCTATGGAGCTGGTCAAGATGAGAGGATAAATCTTTAAAAGAATAATGTTTTCAGAATCAGGTTCCTTGTCCTCAGATCCTTTGATGTATGAGTGTAATAGTAGGCAGGACACATAGTGAAATATACATGAGGTCTCTTGAGAGGAGAGCAGCAGAAAAGAGGAAATATTAGTGTTTACAGCAAAACTCAATTGAAACACTCACTTCTAGATGATAGTTTATTACATTGCATGCGATGGAGCTCAGCAAGGATGTCCTTTTCTGTCTGTCTTCAGGACTCTAATGCCTACCCTACTCCATCCCCGCATCTCACTCTCATTCTTTAAGAAATCAAAGCATGGCCTCTTCATTATCTGTTTCTCATAAGCAGGCTTCAGAGTCTAAAGGAAAGAAAGTACAAGTGTGGAATTTTCTAGACACTGCCAGCAATTGCCTGGATGTTATTATTGTTTTTTTTTTTCTTTTGACACTTAATCCGTTTTAAACATGAAGAAAGGTTTGGAGAGAGGATCATTTCCTTGTTGAAGTTCAACCAGGGATCAGCTCCTAGCAAGGCATTCTGCATAACCACCTTCTTCAGTCGCAAGCTTCCTTACCTGGAAATTGCTCACTGTGAAAGGACCTTTTTGAGAAAGGCTCCATTGATAAACCGCTGCTACCTCTGCAGCCCCTGGAGGTAGTGGTCCTGCTGGCTGATGAAATTTAGATCCAGGTGGAGTGTAGCAGAGCCATCATCTCTGCATGCAACCAGTCAGTGAGGCCACAGGCATTTAGTAAAGGACTGCTGCATGCAGTCCCCCCAACCCCCAAGCCTCTGTGTGGGCTTGCTTGAAATTGCTTAGTGGCTTTAGCAGCATCCTACATCCTACTCTCTGTCTTAAACTGAAGCCTTCTCCTGGCAGAACGCCTGTTTTCTCCCTGGACGTGCTGCACCATAGGACTCTGTAGCAGCCTTGGGACAGCAAAGCTGCAGAGATTGAATTTGGCTGACTCCTCCCTTCCTAGCACTTCAAGGACTTCCTTTATCCTAAGGCTGGGCTGACAGTTGGAGTGCAGACCTGCACACAGGCATCAGACTGTATTTTAGGAGTGGAATAAAGTGCCTCTAAATATGTCTGTAATTCCATTTTGCTGTTGGAGGGTCATAACCTTTCCTTTTGAGATACCCATGAGGATGAGTGGAGAAGGGTGATTCTCTTCTAGCTGCTTTTGTGGTCTGGTTTCACTCCTGTAAAGAAAGCATCCTATCTCCTGCTGAGAGGGAGGCTTCATGCTATAGATTGGATGTGTTCCCAATGTCCCATATGTTAAAGAGGTGTTAGCAGGAGCTCTTGGGTGCTGGCAGAAGTTTTAATGGCTGGTATCCAGTAGACAAAGTAAAGTTATGGTGTGCCCTACCCTGTTCTTGTCTCTTTCTGTTTGCTCTCTGGATGCCAGGAGGAAAGGAGCTTCCTCCACCACACTCTCTGCTGTGAAGTCTGCCTTGCCACTGGCCCAAGGCGGTCATCATCAGTGGAAACTTCTTCCTGTAACCATGAACCAAAGGTAACCTTTCTTCCTGGGAAGGTGATTGACTCAGATACTGATGTAAGCTAGCTAAAGCTTTTAGAAACACTGAGAAAACAAAGGGGATAGAAGGGGAGAGGGGGGAAGGGAGGGATTGAAGGAAAGGAGATGAGGAGATGAGGAGATGAGGGTGGGGAATTGGGTGGAAGGGAAGGGAAAGAAAGAGTGTTACATTTGGAATAAACATCAATAATTCCTTACTTGGTTTTAAAAATTCAGTCCTTAATATGAGAAGGGAGAATGAATTGCAGGTGATTTTTTTTTTTTTTTTGGATATTGGGCCACAGATCTAGGATTCAGAATTCTGCTTCTCATTTGCAAATCTCACTGCCCTACTCATCAGAACAGGTGAAGTATTGGGAGCTGTTATAAAAAAAAGTAGACGACGAAGATCATTTGAATGATTTTCTGTTACACGATCATCTTGGCGTGTTTACACAGAGTAGATGCTATAAGTGTGCTGGTTCATATCAACGTCACAACAACTAGAAGAGGAAACCTCCATGGAGAAAATGCCTCCCTAAACTTGCCTTGTAGGCAAGCCTGCAGAGCATTTTCTTGATTAATGATTGATGTGGAAGGGCCCAGCTCATTGTAGTCTGTACCTCCCCTAGGTAGATGGTACTGGGCTATCTACAAAAGCAAACTAAGCAAGTCATGGAGAACAAGCTTGTAAGTAGGGCTTCTCTGTAGCTTCTGCTTTAGTTCTTGCCTCTAGACTCTTGCTTCCATTCTTGTCCTGGCTTTCCTCAGTGATGGACTGCTATGGGGACAGAGAGGTCAAATCAACCTTTCATCCTCAAAGTTACTTTTAGCCACCTAACTAGGACAGTAGGTCAACAACTGATGTGGACTATTGTAATCAGGATACACAGTATGTTGTATCCCACAGATAGGGAATGAGACACTACAGGTCTACCACTACAGATTAGATTGGTTTTATAGATATAAGTATATTCTAAAATAACAAAAGAACAGTTTAATAAATATGTAAGCCACTAAAAAGCATTTGTTAGTATCATCAAATTCTTCCCATGGTTGTTTGTCAGCTTTTGGTGGCAAAGACTTTGGAAAATTCAAGTTAAAAGGAACCAAGATTAATCTAAGAAACTTCTTCCTCTTCCAGTATATGGTTACTTGGTCCCACTTCTTTGGGCCAACAAGGGTGAGGGAAATGGAGAAGTTCTTATTTCATTACATCCAGGAAGAAGGAGAGGGGAAAGAGCTAGATTCCCAGTGTCTTCTACAAGAGTATCCTCCTGATGAGATAACTTCCTTTCACCAGGCTAACTCTGGAAAGGTTTTACTACCTCCTTCTAGTACTACAGACCAAGGATCAAAGAGACATGAGCACTTGAGAGGCTTGAGATAACAGAGCCTAGCATATATACTCCTCCTTCATATGACTGGCTGAATGGGAGGCTCCTTCACACTAGCATCAAGACAAGTTCATGAATAACCCCCTCCAGTGTGGTGCTGGCTGTGATGTCACTGATGTTGTCAGTAACTATTTCCTCCAAATATAACATGACTTTCATTTTCTGAGGTAGAAGTTGCTGTGAACTACAGAATGCTTGGCTTGATAGTCACGGCAATGAGATTAGTAGAGAAAACAATGATATGCAGATTAATGGCAATGATAATAGGGCTGGTATCATACCTGTCCTGGCTAGTTTTATGTTAACCTGACATAATGTGAGTCACATTAAAAAAAAAAAAAGATCCTCAACTAAGAAAATGCCCCAATCAGATTGCCTGTGGGAAAAAAATCTGTGGTACATTTTCATGATTGATGATTGATGTGGGAGGTCTCAGCTAATTGTGAGTATACCATATCTGGGCGGGTGGCCCTGGGTACTATAAGAAGATAGACGAGCCAGCCATAGGAAACAAGCCTATAAGCAGCATTCCTCCAGGCCCAGCTCCCACCCCACATTAGCTCCTGCCTCCAGTGTCCTGCCCTGCTGAAATTACTGCCCTGACTTTCCTTAGTGAAAGACCATTACCAGAAAGTAGATGATAAACATGCTTTAGGCCATTATGTTTGGCCATAGCAATAGAAATCCTGACTAAGACAACAGTAGAAGGAAGGTGAGACTTCATCATGGATTGCAGCCATCACCGTCCCCTTTCTTAGAGCTGAACATCATCTTGGGGTCTAGAGTATAGAGGACGTGGAAGGTTAGATGAAGGTGGTGCTCCCTGACATATCATCTGAGAAGTTATTACAAGTCAGGATGCTGGTAGTCTTGAGCTACCCTATTTCCAGTAAGTAAGCTCTCACCTGTGGTCCCATAAGTAAGCCCAACAACTATCTGGCTCACAAAGTTGTTCCTGAATGCAATAGTTCCTCTTGTCTGTCCTTGGAGTATTATCAGAGATGAACATATAATGCCATAAAGCAAATTGGCATCATTACATGGAGGGATGACAGAACCAAAGATGGATTTTGGGAGAGTGGGATGCAGGGATCTGTTGTGCTAGCAAGACATAAAGCTGAGAGTGAATGGGTGAGGATGGAGCATCTTCACTGTGGGTATATGGAGGTATGTTTTCTTGCTAAGGCATCAGATGCACAGGCTTATTAGGAATAAATCATCTCAAAATGGAGTCTTCATCAGGCAGGGGTCCCAGAGTGGCATTCTTCTGTACAGTATGGAGCAGCATGCCTTGATCAATGAGATCTATTGGATGTGTTCAGGTATACTCTGAAAACTTACCAAGAACTAGAGAATATGTTGCAGAGAGAAGCATATGTGAGATACGTTTGCTGAAAATCTGGGACATGGTTACATTTCCTCTGCTGTGCATAATAAGACAAGTGAACAGCTGAGCTGGCTGCCTGGAGGAAATGGCTCATGTGAAGGAAGAGTAGAGAAGGGCATGTGGAGGTAGCAGCCTCCATGCTGTTCTCTGATTTGGCAAGCAAATTAGACAAAAGAGGATGAGTCAAGGTATGGATTCATTTTTCAAATGGCTGGAGTGATGAAGAACAAAGAAGTGCAAATGGGATCTATATTATGGAGCTCTTCATGGCATCCAAAAGTGTGGAACTCACAGGAAAAGAGAGTGAAGAGGGAGAAAAGGAGACAGCAGTGATAGAAGATGCTCCCTAGGTCCAACTCTAATACGGAGGGATGGGCTCCATGATGCAGTTTCTGTATGGTTTACTGTGATTGGGTGGGACCATTTTTTATGCTACCACTGTTTGGAGTTCTTTCCATAAGTACACTATACCTCTGCTTCTCTAGGTAAGCGCAGTAAATCATCATGAAATTACCCTGTCTGTCATTGGTGTCCTGCATCTCCCCTATAAAAGTAATAAAACACTAGTTGATGGGAATGTTCCATTCTTTCTTTAGGTTTTAAAGGACTGGTATTGAACATGTACTCTTGAGCTCACTGAATATTACACCCTATGTGTCTGTACTTGAATACCCTGTAGTAAATATATTGTTTTATGGAATCATTTCATTTCAAAAGTAATGAAAATACAAATGTATCTGTAGTCAAGAGTTGAGATTCAGTATATTAAAAGCCATGATATCCTTAGTTGATACTAGCTGCATGTTTTCCTGAATCCATGGAGTTGAAGCATAGACGATTCAATGTGTTATCTTAATTTTGTGCAGCAAAGATGGTAACAAGGTAAATAATGTCAGAATGTTACACTGAAACATTCATATGTACTCTCAATGGGTTTAGAGGTTCCCAGAGACTTACAGACTCTATTTGCAAAACCATCAAGTTAGAGGATCAGCAGGGCCTTGGAGTCCCATGCTCTAGGTTCAGAAACTTCTTAGTGGTCTTCTTTGTATTTGTTATCATAAGGGATCTGATATCAGAATGCAGCACAATTGCCAGCTCTGCCTTACTGATCAGTCTGTCTGAAATCCACAAAGTAGAAATGAAAGAAAATTCAGTTAGTCCCAATGAAGTCCCAAGAAGGTCCTTGCAACATTACCAGAAGATGGAGTTTGTAGCAAAGGAACCATATCTAGCTCCTTGGTTTGTCTAGGATTGAAAGCATAGCTCAGCAAGACTGCAACCAACTTGGAACCTACCCTGTGGGTATCTTAAACACCAGGCTGCTTTTGTCTCCAAAAGCGCAAGTGTTATTTCTGTCTATTGACTGTAAAGACATCTTGCCATATAATTTTTATTTTTATCTTTAAAATACTTAAGTTATATATAGACTCTCAGCAGGCAACATCAACTTGAGCAAAAAGTATAAATGAAAGTTCTTTTCTCTCCTACTGGGATGCACTGAGGACCCTGAAGCACAAACAAAGGGTGCTATGACTTAACTATAAGATAATGACAATGACCTCTGATACACACTGTCACTTCTAAATATGTCCATTGGAGGAGGGAGATCAGCTTTGAAGGTGTGAAGGTCCTAGACATTGCATGGTAACACAGAGCTTAGGGTGAAAAGACATTCCCTATCTGAGTTGGGAATGGGCAGCATTTTGGGTGTGACCTGAATCTCCATCATGCTTCAGTGTGGGTCAGGGTACTTTCCCCAAACACACCCAAAATTTCTGAATCTCTAATATCCCTTGTTTAGATTACTTTCCCATCTGAAATGCTCTCATTCTTTCTAGAATTTTCTCCATATTCTTTAAATCCCATGACATGTATCCCCTCCTCTCTATGACCTTTTCCCCATAGGATGTCATTCTATCTGATTAAGTCATTCTTTGCTGTCAGTCTTTTGGTCATTTTAATTGTACTTCTTTGTATCAATCATCACATTATACCATAGTTTGCTTCCCTGGCTTTACTGTCCAGATTAGAATTCTTCTAGAGCTTTCAAACGTGTTAACAGGTCAGTGGTAGGTGCTGGCCAGTTGCTGGGTATGCTTTGAGTAAAACCAATACAGCTACAACTCTAAAGTGGTCCTAATCCAGTGAGGAAGGAAATGAATACACCAGCAAACAAAACTAGTACATTTTAATGTGTTGCAAAGACTGATAGATGTATTAGAGAAGGCAGGATGTTTAACTCTTTTTGCTTGTTACAAACATCTAGAAGCTTGTGTCATACATTGAAGAAGCTTGCTTAGTGAGTACAACCCTCATGAGAACACAAACACCCTGCAGTCTTGAATGGACCGCAACGGTACCCCAATGAATATAATAGAAGGATGTATCATAAAAAGACAATTACAGAGGTATGGGCAAAATTTAGGAAGCAAGCAACAGATGATGGCCAGAAAGAGTGGGAATTGTCACCTGCTGAGCAGGAATAGGTAGAAGGACAGTGGGCAGGTATAAGTGTGGCTACAGCTTTGGAAGTGGAGCTGCCCAGTGAAATCTGGAGTTCCTTCTTCTTCATTACCTTCTTCCCAATTCTGGTTGGGAAATTTCATTGGGCAAACATGGCCAGCATGATAGGGCAAGAGAATCTATGTGCTTTATCTGTCAGGAACAAGGCGGGAACTGTGACCAGAGCCAGAGAAGCAGTTAAAGAAAAGCTTGCACATACAGTTAAGGTTGTTTGCTTCAACTCTAGCTAATCTATGTTCTAGCTAGCTTTAGCCTATGTTCATCCCACTCTCTTCTCTTCACAGGCCCTCTTGCTTATTGATTCTACATAGAGGGCATTTTCTTAGACTACAGGGAGAGGAACTTTACATGTGATTCTGACAAATACCATCTGGTGAAGGAGAATAAAGCAAGAAGCTAAGAAGAACAACCCAATGCTTCCCCCCTGCTAAAACAGTGTCACTTTTATGAAGAAAACAAGTGATCAAACATACATTCATGGATGAAATTTTGCATGTATAAAGCTATCAATAATAATTGAAGTTTAATAAAGTAGTCTCAATATTTGCATGAGTTCATTCTTGAGAATTTAGCAGAGGCTACAGTGTTTGAATCACTCAGGTTAGAATCTTTGTTATAGGATAAAGTCATGTAAAGCTATGTCTTGGAGATGGTTATTCCGTGGAAGAACAAACCCTTTCCTCTCGATATTTAATATGTTGGGAATGTCTGATATAGGTAGTTAATTTCATGGTACATTTATACTTTGATGTGCTCTGTTTTTTTTTTCTCTCTTCTCGAAGCCAGAGATATTTCCTCTACTATTAGGGAACTTTGGGATAATGTTAGAGTGGATCTGGCTTACACATCCCTTGAGACTCTAAAGTCTATGGATTTAGATGATTTGTAGCTAATTATTCCACTCAGGTTCTCTCTACCAACACAGTTCTCATTTTTTCTCATGAAGGCCACGAGATAATTTGTGAAATTAAAATCATTTTTATACAGATAATCAGAAATGACCACAGATGACTTTTTAATAGATGCCATATATAGAATAAAAATTATTTAAAATTCAGTCCCTGTGTCCCTCACCTCTCATTTGTACACTTGTTTGTTTTTCCTGATCCATGATAATTGGGCTCGTTAAGTAGTTTGGATGTCAAATATTTTAAATTATCATGATTTCTTTTACAACATAAGCAGTATTGTACCACAGAGGCAGCTTCCTCTTTGGGTAAGCTTTACACTTGGATGGATGTTTCCGAACTACAAATTGACAGACAAGGCTGACAGGAGACCCTGAGATTATCCTTGGTGGTATGTGCAGCAAGAAGCCTCAGACACTGCCTGCTTCTGCCTGTTTGTCTTAGCCAGTGGATTTTTCAGTCTCTATAAGTCACTCAATACACTTACATGGAAGTACATCAGCCAAGGGGAACAAGACAGCAAGCAAAGGACAAATCAGAAATCTTAGAAAACACAGAATACAGGAAACAGTGGTAGAATGAAGGAGGATAAGAGATGGACCATTCTGGGGCACGATAGGCAAGGCCTCTCTGGGAAAGTAACATTTTGGTAATGAGCTGAATGGTAAGGCAGCTGAGAAGCATAACTGTAGCTCCCATTACCTGAGGTACACAAGGGTCAATAGAACCCACCAATAATACCTACAGTGTGGTAAAGGGAGGTAGGTAAGCAGAAGTCTGCGTGTGGTGGTCTGGGAAGGGTTCAAAGGCCTCATGAAACAACTGGCCTGAAGTTTACCTTTGAATTTTTAGGAGACTATCAGAATCCCTAAGACAGCAGATGTGTGGGAGGTGTGGGCTGATCTGTATTTAAGGCTCATGAGAGATTCTATACTTTCTGTCCTGAGGAAGAGTGGAGAAAATAAGATGGAGCCAGGTTCAGAGAGAATGAAAAGGCAAGCAGCAGTTGACAACATGAGGAATGAAGGATGAAGAAGGGGTGGGTTTTGGCCTTAGAGAGGAGGAACCATACTACTGGTAATAAGATGGAAATTCTAGGAGGAGGGGCAGATACCAGAGCACAAGAGAGAGACAGCATTGCTACTGAGCTGTTCATCAAAGGTTGATCTAAGGGCACTGTTAGATGTTCTAGTGAAAATGTCATATAGATGGCAGATCTGGTATCTAGATCCTCGTGGGTTCATGTGGGAGTAGAGGTGTGCATATCCAAGTCTTTAATGGTGTTTCTTCTAAGAAAGAGGCATGAGATGATCAGCAGAAATACTGTCAGCAAAAAAGCCAACAAAGGCTAAGGCAGTGGATGGCTAATACGATAGCACAAAGGCCAGGTGTGTGGCCTTCTAGAAGTCAAGTGAGGGCAAGCTTCAAGAGGTAGACTTCACTGTCTTGAATCCCACAGATGGGCTGAATCAAATAAGAAGAGATTTAACCATTGTTTTTGGCAAGATGAAGTTCAACAGGCAATCTTGACAACAGCAATTTCAATAACATAATGTGAAGAAAGCTGAATTGCAATGGCTAGAAGTCAGGAGGCTGAGAGCAAAGGCAGCTAAACAGGAAGAATGCATCATTTTCAGGAAGAATATGGTTGTGAAAGGATCAGAGAACAGAACAGTTGCTGGAGGTGAGCCAAGAGAGGGTTCTGGGTATTTATGATGACAATTATGATAATCACCATTGTCATCCAAATCAAAATAAATGCACCTTGAAGACTGCTTACTCTGTGCGTGGCATGGTACCAAGTATTCAGTATATTTCATCTTAGTAAGTCTTCCAAATAAGCCTGTAAGATGTAGTGTTGGTGGTAGAGTGGAGAGCATAGATGCTTTTAAATACTCCATAAGGTCCTGATATAATCACAGAATAAGGGGTGAGGTATGAGGTGACCCAGTGTTCTGAGGCTGGAGTGAAGGAACTGGGACCACCATCTTGAGGTGTCTGAAAGCAGATCAATGTTTTTTGAACCCAGCAGATGGGTGGACTTTAAAGGGATAGCTGAAGATGAATGGAGTTCTTTTACTTTTAAATTTTACTTTATTTGTATGGAAGGAGGGTTGTGTGTTACTTTGAATATGTAGACAGCAACTTGGAGTAGTCACTCTTTCCTTTTACTATGTATGTCCTGGGGTACTGAACTTAGTAGGTCTTCAGATTTGACAGCAAGGACCTTTAACCACTGAGTCTTCTTGCTGGCCTTTAAATGGAATTCTTTTGGGTTTTGTTTGATTGCTTGTTTTGTTTTTAATTTATTTTATATATGTGGATACATCACTGTCTTCAGACAGTCCAGAAGAGGGTATCAGATCCCATTACAAATAGGTGTAAGCCACCATGTGATTGCTGAGAATTGAACTCAGTACTTCTGGAAGAGCAGTCAGTGCTCTTAAATTGCTAAGTCATCTCTCTGACCCTCTGAATGTCCTTACTTAAGACATTTTTAGGGTGCAAATTATGGAATCTAAGCTTGAAATAAATGTCTTAAGGAGAAAAGCAACAACAAAAAAAGTTTTATTCATATTTTTCTAACATCCTAAATTGGGCATAACACCAGTGTAAGTGGAATCAATGTATAGAAGATGCAATTAGATTACTTGACCACTGGGCCCTCGTACCATATCATTGTCTTTTCTCTCAAGAAGCCCCACATGTCACAGTGAAGTTTAAGTTCTAAGTGAGTCTCATGATTCCAACCCCTTGACTTTTGTTCACTTGCTTATTTTTGGAACAATTGCTATGCTCAGAGAGACATGTGATGTCATTGAGCTTAGTCACATGCTGTCTCTAAAGGCAGCACAGATACTGATGTAGAGATTGTTTTCCATAGGAAATTCCTGAGTGCAACAGAAGAGAGACTGATGAATAAGTAATGCAGCAGCCTACTGAACATGATTCATTGGGACTTACTTGACTCTCTTGCAGCTAATGTCAAGGTGGTTTCCTTGCAACTCTGTCAAAAAAATTCAAAGAGTACAATGCCTCTATACAGTCTTTAGCACAGTGATTGACATATATTAGGCTCAGGTTGAATATATATATATATATATATATATATATATATATATATATATATATATATATGACTTCCAATGGTCTTTTTAATTGATTTACTTCTATTTTAAAGCTGGCAGAAAAGCTCTTCATGCACTTGAAACTCATTATTGTTTTTCCTACCAGTGCTCTCCTAGCTCTGCAAAACCTTTAGTTTATTTGGAAACAGTATATTGGATTAATGTCCCACTCGTCAGAACATGTTTTTGATGTTATTTTATCCAAAGGGGAAAAGCTGCCTTGCTAGGAAAACTCCAGCTCGATCTCTGTGATGTCCCCTGAGGGGATGAACCTGGTGGTTTAGTCAGAAATGAAATCCCCTCAAATTCTAAGGAAGCTCTGCTTTGTTTAACCCCTGGGGGTTTATCTTCTCCCCACTGCCTGGTAAGGGGAGGCAGAGCTCTGGGGAAAGACAGGTACATGACAAAAGCTGTTTGGGGTGTATTTGCTTCTGCTCCTAGAATGCCTCTGGCAGAACTATCCATCTGGAAGACACTGCTCAGGTAGGGGGGGGAGATGAGCACCCTGTTTTTTTTTCAGAGGCTGTGAAGTGCTGCTGGCATGCAATGTCAATGCCAGCATGCTGAGGGTCTTGGGTGGCTTCAAAAGAAATCCGGATTTTCTGTGATGATTGTGGGAAGAAGCTCATAATGAAAAATCCAGAAAGATTATTTTGTCCTAAATAAACCTGCTGTCTCTTTCCCCAAAGAGTCATTAAGAGACAGCTGTGTGCTGCTATGGGAGACACAGGCCAAGGGGCAGGCAAGAAGAGAGGCAAAGCTTTCTTCTTTTTTCTTAAAACATATCAGTACCACATGGAAAGTGTACAGGACAGCACTATATTATAGCAAGTACTCTGTGTAGCAAGCATCTAATGATTAGGAGTCTGCTTTCCAGAACTGACCACCTGAGGAATTCTTACTTCCTCACCTTAATTTTTCAACTGGGGAACTCCAGGAACAAAGCTAATAGGCTGGGTCTCAGTTCTCTTGGTGGTAAAGACAGATAATAAAGTGGTACTACCTAACCAGTGACAGGCATCAGCTGATATGTTTAAAAGATTTCAAACAATACTTGGCACATAGAAATCAATATATGTGGGTCTGCTTTCATTGTTATTAGCCTGAATAGGAACATGATAGAAATATATGTCTGAGTGTTCATGGGAGAAGTTATAGGCTTTGATCCCAATATGGATAAATTGTTGGGGTTAGGAATGGAGGGATAGGAGTGTGTGTATGTGTGTGTGTGTGTGTGTGTGTGTGTGTGTGTGTATTTTATGAGAGAAAGTCAGGAAATCAACTCCTTCACTAGATCTACCCTAGACATATGCAGAGCATTTTAATAATCTGGGGACTGGAAGCACCTGTTGAGTGTCTTGTGAGTTTGAGAAGGGCAATTGCTTTGAAGTCAGAAATGGAATTAATGTTGTGGAAAGAACCAGAAGCTGATGTGAATAATTAAGACTCCTAATGAGAACATTAATATTTCTCCCAAATAGATTGATTTAGTGTTTCTTTGGTTGGGACTGTTGCAAAAACTTACCTGAGCTGACCATCTATCATGATTGTTCAGGACCATTGGTATTGGGTAGGCAGAGAGCTGCTTAAGTTCACACTCAGTACCCTAAGAAGGAAGCACTACATCAGGGAATTGTGAGCACAGGGAATACTCCTGCATGACAGAGAACTGGTTGAAGGGTCCAAAAAGTTGTCATTAGGCTCTGTTCTATGCTTCATTAGTTTCTCACATTAGAATTTGCCTTAGTTCTTCAGCTCATTGGCCCAACATGGAATCTGCTAGAACAGTGGTCCTCAGTTATCCTAATCCTACAACCGTTCAATACAGTTGCTCATTTTGTGATGGCCCTTGAAATATAAAATTATTTTCTTGACTATTTCATAACTATAATTTTGCTACTGTTATGAATCATAATATAAATATCTAATGTGTAGGATATCTGATATGTGACCCATGTGAAAAGCCTCTTTGACCCTCAGGTTGAGAATGGCTGTGTTAGAGACTTTGGTCTCTAAGTAGATTTAGAAACTAAAGTCAGTTTTTCCTCTGAGCATTGGTAGGAATAATGTCATTATTATTATAGATCAACCACTAGAAACCAGGAGTCAACCAGAACAACATAGATAGAAGGAGGCAGCCATACGCAAATGGATTTAGGGCAGTAGGAGGAAAGCTCCCAACTGGATGATCACTAACAAAGACTAGTTTTATAGATTGGGCAGTCATCAAGAGTAGATTATAGGAACAGTGGAATCCCTCAAGTTTTTGGTTAATGCTTTTATGAAAAGGAAAACAGGCAGGGAGGCCTGATGAAATGAGAGAGAGAGAGCAGATGCTAAGCCAGCTTAGCATATTCCCCAGAGAAGCTCTCCTTTAGACCACCTTAACAAGGTGTGCTAGTTAGTATCAATTGTCAACCTTAGACAATCTAGATTCAGCCAGGATTTGGGACTCCAGCATTCATATGGGGCATTATCTTGATTATGTTAATAGAGGTGGCAAGACATGCCCACTATGGGTAGCACCAATCCCTGTTTGTGTTCTAGGGCAATATAAATGAAGGAAGGGAAATGAGCATCTGGATATGCTCATCACTCTCTTCTGATATAATGCGACCAACTGCTTCAAACTCCTGCTGCCTTGACTTCCCTACCATGATAGATTGTACCCTGAACTGTGGCTAAAACAAATCCTTTTATTTCTGCAAATATATTTCAACAGGAAAAGTAACCAAGATACTGGCTAAGTCAGAACCACACAGGACAGTCGACTCTCTAATCAAACACTTAGTCAGCTTTTAATCACACCTGCAAAATCCCCAATTAGCAGCACATAGCTTATTGTTTGACTGAATAACTAGAAAATGTTCACACAGTGATAGTCTTATATCCACATTGGATGCATCCTGAAAGCCAGTATTGGATACCCAAGCGTAAGGAGAGTGCAAAATCCCAAATGCCATGTATGTTCCTATATACTCGAACTTATGATTAAGTAAGATGAAAAATTTATAAATTATATAATACATATAAATTAATATAATTTATATTTAATATGAAATAAATATATAAAAATATTATATATTTAATTTATAATATAATTTATAAAATTTATAAATTATATAATAAATATAACTTATATATTATATAAATTATAAATTTTATAATTTACAAATTAGGTATGTAAGATAACATTATCAATATTGCATCTGCTTTAGAGAGCAGAACAAGTAAAGGATTAACAGGAGAGTAGAGCAAACATAACAACACTGTATGGATATGTGGATGCTCTCTCCCTCATGCCTTACTGTAGTGCACTCATCCTTCTGACTGGGTGAGATGGCACAGTATCTATGTGATGACATGCAATGAGACGAACGACAGACTCTTTGACATGGTGTTGAGCCACCACATGAAGCTACTTTTGCAAAGCAAGGAAATGACACAGTAGTAGCTCCTACCTGAAATGGCTACTGAGTAACAGGCATGACACACATTGCTTGGATAGACAGGACAAATAGGTGACTCACGTCCCAGTTACAGGACAAGTAAATAGAGTGATCTTTCCTCATTCTATTTGAAAAGGCATTTACTAAAATACATGGATTGTTCATTTCTGAAAAATTTTAATCTTATGTTTTTGGGCTCTGACCATGAATAAATGAAACCAGAGATGGCAAAATGTAAATGAGGTGAGTGGTGGTGGGGTGGAGAATAACTACTGTATGCTACCTAATGAAGGTAGCTGCCCTCTGAGTTCCAGTCTACCTGGGTGAGTCTTTGATGGCCCAGCCTCAGGCAGACATACTCTTGGAAAGTGAATTCAGCCTAGCCAGTATTAGAAAGCCCTCCCAGGTGGTCAGCAAGGGTCTTCTAGGACTCTGACCTCACTGGAACGAGAGCAGATCAGGTTACAAGACTGTCTGCAATTGTCACAATGACACATGTATTCCATGTATTCGGTCATTGATATTAGCACCTCTTTGTCATATGATTTTGTAGACTCTTAAGTAATTTTTTTTCAACCACAGTCTATAATGTACTTTCAGGCTGGGTTATTTTGCTTTAGGCTTTATGCAACCTTCCAAAAAGTTCAGTGATCTTACCCTCTATTTTATAGGTAAAGACATAGAGGGTCATAGAAGTTAAACTCTTGGTGAAGGTTAAGAGATTAGTATATGAGAGGCCAGACAAGTTCAAGTCTCCTGACTCCATGGGTAGTGTTCAGTACTATTCTAGATAGAGAGTTTTTCCGTTCCGTGTCCATAACATTACGTCCCCAACATTTTCAGCATCCACTGAGTCTTCTAAAGCATCAGGCTGTGTCTAAATTATGGCCATGACCTGCTCTTGCATGTGCATAATTCTAAGGAACCAGTAATCTCGAGAATTTGAAAATCACCTAGAATTCAATGTCACAAGCAACTCCCTATTCAAAGGGGAAAAAACCCTTGATGGCAGGACTCACAAGGGCAGTAATTTCTGTTTGTGTCCCCCACAGTTGTATCCATGGTGCTCAGCTTGCTACATGGCAGGTTTTCAATAAATATTATATCTAAATATCAATGTTTATTGAAGCCATGAAACCTAAGTCAATGGAAAAATTTGTCTGTTATTGAGTCTTTGTAAGGTGAGACCTAGTGTTTAAATGCATTGAGTTCTTCTGCAAGGCTAGTGCCTGTGTCACTTTTTGGTCAAACTGCATATTATATGTGTGGACCATGCTGGGAACAAGATCCTCAGCATCTTCAAAGGGCTATGGCTCAGGATAACCCAGGAGGAGACAGCTTGAAAGAACATGTCCCCTTGGGGGCAAAGCAAAGCATCTCTCAGCATCGTCTCTACCTCTTAGTTCTGTATCTGGCAGTTCTTTGTTCCAGAATATCTATCTTGTTGCTAGGAACCATAAGCCCATAGGGAAATATTTTGTTTTGTTTCCAAATAAGGAAATGTCATATAGAAAGGGCAACTTTAATTCATTTTCAAGACAAAATAGCCACAATATTAATTAACCTCCTATAGCACCTGTTCCTAATTGAGCAGTAACTTCCTGCGTATATTTCCCATCTATTAGAAACCCTTCAGTGGCCATATATTTTGGGAGGTAATTTGATGGGTTGTGTACAAAACACTAAATCCTTCTGGGATGGCCAGTGGAAGCCAGCGCTTCCTCAAACCTCCTCTGGTGTCACTCAAGGTATGTCACTCAAGTTTCACTGAGCTTCATTTACTGGTTGGGTGAGTCAGTAGACTCCCATCTTGCTTGCTGATCTGATAAAATGGGCCCAGTAAGAGTGTCTGCCTCATGGGATAGTTGTGAGAATTAAAACAAGTTAATTATGCAAAGCATCTGACAGTGCCTGGCCCAGGATGCCTCTTCAGTAAGTGTTGGAGAGCAGAAAGCATCCCTGTGGAGTCTGCAGTGAGGAGGTCTCAGCTTCTTCCAGAAACCTGAGCCCTCAGCCTCCTACAAATCTCTGGGATAGGGCAGGAAAGGAATGGCCACTGTGGCCATGATCCTACAACGAAGTCCCAATTTCCGAGTATGAATGGACAGGGGGACAGCCTCTCCCCCCCCAACTCTTCAGGCTGTAGCATGTCCTTATGTAGAAACAGAGCATGTCTGATTCTCAGAGGAAGCCTGGCTAACATCTCCCGGGGGATTCTTCACATTCAGAATTCAGACAAATTGCTGCTTTTTAATTAACAGAGCCCCGACAACTCTGTTATCTGTCTTCTCATGAATCTATTTTCTCTTTAATCCCTTCTCGTTTTCCCACCCTGTCTACTTCCAAGCTGTAATCTTTCAAGCTGTTCCCCAAGGAGTGGGCTAGAGCAGAAAGAGGCAGAGAGAGGAAGATGAAGGTGCTGGAGTTGTGCTAAGGCAGGCATGGGCTGTATCTGAAGATGTCAGTCACTGTACTCTTTGTTTACAGCTGCAAGGGACACACCCACCGCTCCAGCTTAGGCATGTGTATGCTTTGGTGTCAGCCAGAGGCAGAGTGTTATTAAATATCTGGCAGGATTCCCTTGACAGCAACAACTGGAAGATGTACACAGGGAGAGATCTCAAATACCCCATTCATTTAAGCTTAATAGGACAGTTATTGAATAATAAATAACCACCACACCAAGGAAACGTATTTATCAGGGACTCAGGCCCAGGTAATGCAATTGTGGCTATGCCTGTGGAGAGCCGCACCTAGCTGTGTTAACTGCTGTGGCCTGGAGGATAAGCACCCGCGCTTGAGAGAAGGAACACACAGAGGATTTCCAAGATCCTCTCAGAACCCCTCCCTTCCCTGAGGGTTCACCCCTGAGAGTAATGGGTGCTGTGTGGGCTGACAAGCCCTATTCACGGAGATGATGACATGCATGTTGGACCACATGAAACTGTGTTTGGGTTTCTTCCTCCACAAGGCCTGTGCTTTGGAAATTCAAGGGTATGATCGCCTGTCTTCGTCACAGATCCAGCTCTGCCCACGACTCTGCGGGAAACATTCTCAGTTTCCAGAAAACAGCTCTCCAGCTTTACTCCCAGCAGGGACTTTAAAACAGCTTTAGAAAAAAAAATAATTCTAAAGTTAAAAATAGCCCCTTCCACTCTCCTGCTCCTAACTTATTAGAACAACGCCTAAGGCAGCAAGGGTGTCGTCGGTAGTTGTGTGTGTGTGGTGGGTCTGCAAGAGTCGATATGTTTATGAATATTTACATCGGTGTGAGGAGACTGCTGCTAAGTAGAAATTATTTTAATTCTGCAAATGTCCCCTTGTGTTATTCAAACCCTGGGGGTCAGAAGAGTGGGTGAAGAGGAAAGACAAGGGGAATGAGGCAGAGACCACTGTGCATTTAGTCCATCAATTTCTGAGGGGTACAGAATACCAGTGGACAAGACAGAGAAGTGGGGATGTGGGTGACTCCAGCCAGGAGCTGCCTGAGGTTGGATTGTGCCATCTTGCCCTCCTTCCAAATGATCTCTTCTGAGAGAGGAGATCTATTAGCCGAGGAGGAGAGGACAAAGAGAGGAGGGTTGTAGGAGCAAACTGTCTAGATGGGTGGAGACTCTTGCAGCCCAAGAGTCAGGCAGAGAGGATACTGGGATAGAATATATTTAGTGGACTTGTAGCCTGCCTTTGCAGACTTGCTTGTCTGCTGCGTTCAGACCAACAAGTATGTACTACAGATTTCACACGCACATGGTTTCTTTCTAAGGAGACATGTAATTAAACATTTACAGTTTAGAAAAAATTTCAAAGGCCTCCACCAGGTACAAAGTAGGTATGATGTTCTTCCCGTAGTTTTCCTGGAGAGTCAGAAGTAAATCCCATGAGAGTACAGAGCCAGTCAAGAGCCAAGGAGTGAACAGATGCTCACAGACATCTTCAGGCCTACCCTCAGGCTGTAGTCTCCATAGGGGACAGAGGCCACAACCTCAGCTCTTAGCCTTATTCCAGGGGAGTGCAGACAAGGAACGCTATCTTTCCTTGGATTTCTCCTTGCCCCACAGAAGACCATCCCGGTGACATGGCTCACCCCTCACCTGGCTATGTTCCACGATCTGAAGCAGATGTTTACTGAGCCATGAAGGCACCTTCATTTGCAAGTTACTTTGAAAAGAAGCCTTTCTCTGGCAGGCTGTCTCACCTTTAGGAAGCTGTCTGCCAGTAGGCAGGCTTGCGCACATCTCTGCTAATTTAGAAAAGTGCAGGGCAAATATCTCTGGCATTCTAGAGGATACAGACCTCCCTGTTGTATACCCTTCTGTAAATGTGTTGCCTTACTCTAGGTGACGCTCCCAAAGAAAGGAGGAGAATGTCAAGGACCCTTCAGAGATTATAGCTCTCTAGCTAGGAGGACAAGTTGTACCTTAGTCAGGCAGTGAGACCCGGCCGCTTGGTCCCCCATGTTCTAATTCTGAGACTGATTTCTTTATCTGTCCCTCTTCATGGACTTTTGAAATTGAACAGCTGTCTGCCTTGTGTGGAGATGGGATGTAAAAGCCTCCACTTTTGACGGACTGAGGGGTTGGGTCCTTTGTTCATTTAGCAAATGCTTTTTAGATGTCAGCTCCACTGAAGCTTCATGCAAAACCATAGAGATGTGGAAAGCCTTGCAAAGGTGTTTCTCAATTCACTCTCTTTTTACATTATTTGTGTGCATGTGTGTCCACACATGTGCATGAATGTGGCCATGTGCTACTGCCATGGTGCATTATGGAGGTCAGAGGACAACTTTGCAGGTATCCATTCTCTCCTTCTATCATGTGCATTCTGGAGGTCAAATTCAGGTTCTCAGGCTTCACAGTAAGTGACTTTACCAACTGGGCCATTTGGCCTGTCATTCTCTGGCTTTAGAGGGGCCAACATGATGGGACAAGTGTCAGACTCTATCCAGCCACATCACAAGTAATAGAGATATGATGAACAAACTACCTGGAGACCCCAGCTTCAGTCCACACATGAGGGCACAGAGAACTGATCTACCAGACAGATGCCTAGACTCATATTAGAATCAATTTATGGACAGTTGCCAGCATTTTTCATAAGCATAATTTTTTCTGGATTGTGGAAAGTTTGATTAGTTTTTGCAACAGTCCCTGAAGGAAACTTCCTTTTAAAATCACTCAGCAGTCTTCTGGGTTGGTCTTTAGTGTTATCACATTGCGATGTGCTCATCCCTGAAATCTTATGTTGCACTAGCATTCTGTGTCCTGTAAAGTTTCATCCATATCCCTTTGCTACTGAATATACTTCAATTCTGTGACTCCAGATCAGCAGGTCTGGACTCACAGCGTTGCTACCTTTGTGACCTTGAATACATGACTGGACCTCTCTGTGCCTCAGTTTCCTCATCAGTAAATCACAGGAGGCAGCAGTACCTTCCTTCTATATTTAGGTATGAATTAAAGGTGGCACACAGGTAACGTAGCAGAAAGTAATCTTTGGAGGCTCACACTTGGGCCCTCCTATGGGTTTCTGTCCTGATGAGCCTCTGGTCTATGGTATGAACCAGTTGACCTGTCTATATCCATTCTCATATGCATGCTGAACTGTGATCCTAGAGATCTTATCTACTCCCAGGTCACAAAGTATCCCCCATGCTACAGAGAAAACAGCTTATAAAACATTTAGTGAGCTGCCCTTTGCTTCTTTTCTGTCTTATTGTTTGCAGCCTCTCTTTGTTTCTCAGCTTTGCATACAGCATCTTCCTCCACTTTCTCTACTTTTCCTCTCCAGCAAGAAGAGGAGGACACTGTGCACCCACACATGCATCCCCAAACCCACAAGCACGTGTGTGTGTACACACCTAGCCACATCCACTGCTTCCTCTGTTGTCCTGACTTTCTTGTCCTGGCCCCATCGTGTCAACCTCTCTTGTCTGTCTCCCTGGCATAGCAGAGCTCATTGCTCCATAAGAATATTACATGTATACAACATGGGATGTCTGGCTGTATGTCTTCATCTCCCAGCCACATGATGCCATGTCTGTTGACAACAGTCACTGATGCCTTTCCCTTGGCCTGGGACAATGCTTGACACCTAGCAGGCTGGGAGGAAGTCCTTATTTATTTGTTAAATGCAGGAGTGAATGAAAGTATAATCTGATGCATCGGTCCTCAGATAGACTCATAGTGAAAGAGCTTCCTGGTTTTCAGTTATTTGACATCTACCTTCAACAAGCAATTTGTCCATCTTCCTTCCATTGTTTCTCTGTCTCTTTCATAATTCACATAGACTCAGCCACATATAATCCCTCACAATGGGGGCACATCCTGGGATACACACGGATGCATAAGAAAAAAAGGCTTGGTGTGGGAGAGGGCCAAATCTGTTTGCCAGGATGCATATAGTCAAATCCCCCACCCACTGGTTCTGGGGACTGCTATGCCGTTTCTCCTGCAGGTGTATCACAATGAGGCCAGACATCTATCTTCTTGGGTGTGCACAGCTGTCACCAAACACTTAGGAAGGCAGCAAGTGGTTCATGAAGAAGGCTGAAAGGGAGGTTGGTTCATTTTAGAGCTGAGGAGCCCAGAGCCCCTGAAAAGTATAGGCTCTGGGTCAAGCTTGGCTTCCATGGGGCATGTAATTAGGAG
Source organism: Mastomys coucha (assembly GCF_008632895.1). Taxonomy (NCBI): domain Eukaryota; kingdom Metazoa; phylum Chordata; class Mammalia; order Rodentia; family Muridae; genus Mastomys; species Mastomys coucha. Next base: position 22,308,567 of record NW_022196906.1, read on the forward strand.
AATGGCTCCTTCAGGCTGGCATGGTGGGGTTTCATATGTGTTTTCTCACGATCAATGGCAAGAAAAATTTAGGCCAGTTTCAAGTCAAATAGGATTTTTCCGACAGTCTGCTCAGAGAAATGCACCTGGACACGCAGTCTCAGCTGGGCATTCTTTGCTTCTTGCATCATTTCCTGCTAATAACGACTCCCATACAGAAGGAGAGGGATAGTGATTCAAGATGAGTGTGATCCATGTGGGGTTTGCTCATGCCATCTTGATCATGTTGTGGTTCAAACCTGTTTGTTTTAGACATATAGGCAGAGATGGATGGGAAAATGTAGACATATCACCTCTGAGGGGAGAGTGAAATGGTTTCTGGGAAAGCTTTTTTGTAGGAAACCACATTTGGCACCCTCTTTTCCATCCTCTGTGTTTTCCCCTTGATAATTTAATTACAGTAATGGGCCAGTGCCAGAACAAGAGGAACCAGCAGGAATGTCTTCAAAATTCAATGCATCCAGACAGAGAGATGGCTTGGCAAAGCTGAGGCTCTTTTAGTGCTAACCCAGATGAACCCAAGGGACTGAAGAGGCCTCCTGTGGCCTTCAGAGACTAGTCAAGTTTCACTGTGTGCTGACTTGAGTCTAGCTGTGAGGCTAGCCTGGGGCAAACTATAGTGGGAATAGTAAGGACAGAAATGAGAGAACTAACCATGTTATATCAAGCTCTCCTAAGTAGTGCATGCCAACGCTTGGGACATGTATCTCTCTAATAAGATCATCAGGAGAATGGCCTAGTGGGGACAGCAGTGGATTTCCATAATATGGAGGCACTAGATTGCACATGTACAAACCATGTGATTCTGGTCCCCTCTGAGTCTCTCTGTCACATCTTTAAAGAGCTGGTCAGTGTCATACCTTTCCAATGGAATTGTTAAGAAAATGTGAGTGCCGGTCAGTCATTTATGATGAGCCCATGACTCCTGCTCAAGCACTGGGCATTTATTTCCCTTCTCCACACAATGAGGCCTTTCCCAGTGAGTTCTAGGAAAGGTAATGATCATGGAGATGACCCAGTAATGCCATAAGGTAGCAGTTGGTATGGTACCAAGTGGTTGAGGACAGGCGCAGGCTTATAGCCTGCAGTAGAGGTCCACTTTCATTGCATGTGAGCCAGGCTGCCTCTCAGCTTTCCTCTGTCTCCTTTGATTGTGGATCCTAGTGCTGGTGATTAATCAGTGTCTGGCAAGGGAGAGAGCAGCTCCCACTGTTGCTCTGCATTTGAGGACAGTGCTGCAAAGGTCATTAGCCAACAGTCTGGGTATTGATCAAAGGACTGAGGTGTTAGTATTTGGAAGCAAGTCACAGCCTTCTGTGGAAGAGTTGAGCCTTCCGAGGTTTGGAGGGAACCACTGCCTTTTGGGGCTGAAAGGGCCCTTAGGGATCCTCCTTCTTAAACTCAATCAGCCTCTAATGGGTACATTTCCTCACTGGAAATGCCATGATTTGAAGAGTGTTTAGTCTTTTTAATATTGCCTTCTATCATTTCCATTTTTAATTCATAACGCTATATTCCCAGGCGGCACCCACCTACTGTGAAAACAGATCATGTAGATTAAGCAAACTGAAGGATGCAGGCAGCATTCTTCCTTTTAATAACATAGAGCATCAGGCATCATCCCCAAGTTGGAGCAGAGGACATAAATGAGACAGTTGCTATTGGAGCCCAGGGTTGGGTATTCAAAATTGGCAGATCCAAAGAAGTTTAAAGGTAACTGACAGGTATAGAAAGAGAGCAGGCAGGGCAGAGTTGCTGCAGTCCAGGAGGTAGTGACAAATACAGAGACAAGCTATATGTTCACATCAGGAGGGAGCCCCAACCTAAAGTGTCACTTCTCTTTGAAAATAGATCTAATCAATATTAATAGCATGGTACCATCACTGAAGAGTTATTGACATATTCAGCACTTACCGTGTGCCAAAAATGTATGCTGTGTGTTCAATGAGCATTGCCTAATTTTATCCCCACAGCAGCCCTATGAAGTGGCCTTCACCATCACATGGGCCAAAAACAACACATGCACATGAAGAGCGATGTAAATTGAGATGGTGTGAATAACTTTCCCAAGGTCACAGTTAAAAATGTTGCTTGGGGGCTCAGTATGAACCTGCGACTTGGACTCAATGCTGCCCACATAGTTAATCCTGTCATCAGTGTTTTCCTGGGGAAACTTGGTTATTTCTCAGTCTTTTATAATCTGAGCCCTCATAAAGCTCTCTGATTCCTTCCCTGCTGGTCATTCCCAAGTAAGACGGTATCTGCCTGGTTTTATACTCAGTTCTTTGTATTGTGAAACCCACAGGTGTGGTTTTTATTAAATAGCACAAACCACTTCCCAGGGTGTTTGATATGCCTCCCCTTACTTCACCCTCTCTTCTGTCCTGGTGGTGTTTATTCATGTATTAATGTGAGACCAGTTTCTGAGTTCCTGCAGAGAGGCAGTTCAGTTAAGTGCTTTTCTGCATGAGTCCTGCCCCTGGGCAAGCCAGAGTACCTTCCCAGTAGTCCCAGCTGCCTCTACCTAGTGGTATAGGCACCTCCCTCCCACAAGTACCACAGATCTCACCCAGACACTTTCCAAATCCACATCCTCTGGGAGGCCTTTTCAGGCATTTGTGCACCCCCACCCCCCAGGAACAGAAAGAGAAGTTGAAATGAAGCCTTCCTACAGACAGTGTATGCCATTGACCTGGAAGGCCTCGGAGAGACACAGAGAAGACTCCATTTTAAGGGAGAAGGGTTACGGTGGACTAGAGGAGGATGAAGAGTAATTTGAGAAAAGGTCAGCATGGGCCAGGCAGGAGTGCACTGTGAGGAAGAGGTGGTGGGAGGCTTCCTCAGAGGTGAGGCTATTTTTGGCGAAGGAGGTCGGATAGCATCAGACAGTGAAAGGCAAGTGCATCTGTCTGTCACTCAGCATGGAAGCGCTGACTTGATACCAGTAATGCTGGACATTTTCCATCTGGCTGCTTGAGGAAGGAAGAATGTGGAGGGTCTCCCCTCCTAAACCCTTGCCTGACTGACAAGCCTTCCTTCAGGGCTGTGACATCTGCCTGCTGATTGACAAGCCAGTCATCCAAGTTTGTCAGGAAGGTCAATGTGTCTGTGTCTCTGGACTTGTTCCAGTGTATGAGAAGATTCTGTGATGCATAGCCCAGAGGTTCTGGATGTTTCTGTGTTCCAAGAGCAAGGATCATCCATTTCCAGATTCCCAGCCCTGTAACATTTTCTTTAGTATACAGTAGTCTCACATCAAAGATTCCCAGTGAGAACTCAGGGGCTTAACTCCACACGCATCCTGTTTCGTCATATATGTTAGGCAAACATAGTGAACTTCAGTTTATGAATCAGCAGAGTATCAATGTAAAAACACAGCTCTTACTTCAAAGAAGATAGCAGCTAGCTTATTCTGGAGGCAAATATGAGTAACCATTGACTACGAACACAGAATTAACCCCCTCAAATTCCATGTTCCAAAAGGAAGGACGTTTCATGAAGTTTTCTTTATCATAACAGAACAATGAGAAGTCAAAAATCAAGACACCTTTAAAAGACATCAGCAGAAACATCAGAAAAGGTGGCTCCTGGCAGAGCAGAAATGTCAGTTGTAGTCCTCAGATGCTATCTGGTGACATTCTAGCTTTGGGGTTGATAGAAGATGGCTGCTGCTTCGTTAGTATATTCCAAAGCGATTTTTATCTGTTAGTCATAGAATGTTAGGTCTGACTCAAAGATGGGCAAGGAATGGATGCTTAGGGGGTCTAAAATTAGCCCAAGATACATTGCAATTAGGCATTGTACAATGACCCAATTTGTACCTCACTGCATTTGTAGTCAAATAGCCAGCCTTGGAAGACACAGCTCCTGTCCTTGAATTCCTGTCCACAGTGTCAAGAGATCAGCAATAATGACAATATATAACAGCAGCAACCTTCTAGTAAGAGTTATTTAAAATATGTGAGTCATTTATTTCTAGAATTTTTTTCATGGATTTCTTTTTTGGGTTATGGTTGACTGTGTATAACTGTAAAAGAAATCATAGCCATGAGTAGGAGGGGAGTGTTACTGAACTCCTGAGGGCAAAGTTCACTTGAGCCCCAAGGCCTCTGAGAGGAGGTTGGAGAGCTGTGGACAGCTGGAGGAGACACAAAAGCCAGGGCAAATCTAATGTAACCTGACTTGCTATGCCCTGCCCTGGACTTGGTGAGGCTACCCAAGCTTAGAGTCCAGAGACAAGTGAGTATGAGCCCATGGGCTGAGAGAGGTGTGCTATATTGACACTGCTGTCACCTCTCTCCTGGCCACCAGTCCACCAGCTCTGGCCAGGTAAAAGCTGTAGTGCCTGACTGAAAAGGCCCTTCTCTCTTCCCTGTTTACCCAGCCTTCTACTTTTGGAATGCTGAAGGGAAAGTGGGAAGCATGCAATAGTGTCATGGAAACCAGCCCAGCCAGCATGAGAAGTAGGGTGAGGCCAAAAGGAGAGAGACAGGTGTAGGCCCTGCTGACTCCAAACTGTCCCAGATGAGTAGCAGCAGGAAATGGCAAGCAGGGGGCTTTGTAGCTCTCAGCCTGGCCCTTTTGCCAAGACCACAGTGGCATGGGGGAGGAGGTGTTTCAACCAAAAACAGCAGCAGGGCTCTTCTGTCAACTTCTAAGAGAAGAGTGAGTCAGAAGAATGAGAAGTAATTCAACCTTGAGGGTTACAACCAGCTTTCAGTTAGAATCGTTGCATTCATTTACTTCGCAGAGCAAGGAATTCTGGATCTTAATTCAGCCCTGCCATACCTCAGCTGTGTGACCTTGGGAAAGGCGCATACCTCTCAGAGCTCCAGTTTTCTTCATCCTTAATGAAGGGAAATGATAAAAAGATCCCACATAGGAATTTATGAGAAATTAAGTTAGATGTTGTATAACATCTCTGGCCTAGTGTCTGATGATGTATAAGAACCTAATCTTAGTTGCTACTACTTAAAATATTTTAAAAGACATAAATCTTTTTATATAGGGCATAGCTATAAACAGCTCAACATATGGGGGGGCTAAAGTGTAAGAACTTGGGTTTGAATTAAGATGTCATACAGCATGGCTACACACAGGTAGTGTGTGTGTATCTGTGTATGTATGTGTGTGAGTGTGTGTGTGTGTGTGAGAGAGAGAGAGAGAGAGAGACAGACAGACAGACAGACAGAGAGAGACAGACAGAGAGAGAGAGAGAGACAGAGACAGAAACAGAGACAGAGACAGAGAGTCAGAGAATATTCATAAAGCCCAGACTGAGGCTCTGTTTAATGACTTCATCAGCAGTGCCTCCTAACCTGCCTCACAGTCCCTCCACAGAGAAAGGAACACGGCAGGGTTTGGCCACCAGCTCATTATATACCCTATACTAATGTCAAGTTTGTTGAAATGTAGGCTTTGCTGTGGGAGAAGGTTTTTATCATTTTCCCAGGTGTGCTTAGCAGATCAGCTGCTGGGGCCGAGGCTTGGAGTGGAGAACTCAGCTCTAGGTAGTTGGAAAGGACAGCACTGCATCCTGATACTAGCTCAGTTAGACTCATCCATGGACATCACGTGCTATTTTCACTCACACAAACCAACATTTCAGTCTTGGTCCCCATATCCTGACTATAGTTGTATCTGTACTGCTTGGAGGATGAGATTGCTTTCTTTGATGGCAAATGGTAATTACAAGGTGACTGTGACCTTGGCAACTCAAGAAGATAATGAACCCAAGAGATCTGGGATCCCTTCCTTTTCTTCAGCAGGATCTGAATTTCCCACCCAGCAGCCATTTACAACCAAGCTTGTCATTTGCAGTAAGTATACATTTCATTTGCTGTCTGGAAAGGTGGCAAGAATGAGCTCATACATGGGACCTTGGACTTTTCCTCGCTGGCTTGGTGCCATGTAAATTAGAGGTCAGCTAGGTTAGGAAAAGAATCTTAACTCTTGCAGGAATGTAGGCCTTCTCTCAGACCTTCTCCATTATCTAGTGGTAAGACATGCCTTTGCAAGACCTGCAGATGGTCTGCAGCTTCTACTGGGACACTTCTAGTATGAGAGCCTCAGCACATGGTGAATTACTCACACACAGTTTGAATATTGTTTCCTGCAGTGCACTCCGTCTTTGGATTACTGAAATGCTTGCCTGTGAAAGATGCTTTCAGAACCAGATATGATACATCCTTATCTTACAAGTTCTCAAAGGAGTCTGACATTGACTCTCCTGATGCTAATGAGTCTTTTCATTTCACTAGAATTTTACTAACTCTGTACTAACCTTCCGTCTGAGTTTCAGCCGTTAATGATGGACAACATCCTCTTCCAAGAGACTAGACCTGGCATGGATACTTCCCATTAGCCTTCATGGGTGGTCATGTGGAACTCTGCCATGGAATGCTGGGTAGTTGAGATCATCTTAGCCCCTTGTGGAGGGAGGATAAAGATAGTGACGTGCTCAGCAACAGAGGAAGGAATATGGTGATAGGAGGGAACACGGTGATGGGAGGGAGCACAATGATTGGGAGGAGCATGGTGCAAGAAACAGACCAAGAAGGAGAAAAAGATATGGGACAGCCTCGGAGACAGGAGACAGGTTTGTCCTAGTGTTGACAAACCAGGTCTCCCTCCTTCTTTCCTCTCCAATTGCCACCTGCGTCATTGGTTCCATTTCTGAAAGCCTTTAATCAACCTCACCATATGAATCTCAGGTCATTTTTCTCTAAAATCAAGAGCCTTCCTCCTGAGGATTCATTGTTCCTTTTAGCTTCACAGGGTTTAGAGAAAGCAGTGGAACACTGTGCAAATCTTGTATCAGGCCCTTGTTTTTCAATTGCTTCTATAACCATGTATAGGCTCCAGAGACACAGCCTGATGTTTGGCATGTGTTAAATATGTTTAAACTTACCCATTTGTGTCTTGATTGGCTATGAGTTAAGAAGATAATGAAATGTAAAAGAAATATCTGATCACCTAATCACAGCACAGGGGGCATGTAAGCAAATAGTAACGATGAAATTTAACATTTCTCTCACTAGACCATGGAGAATATTTTATTGATCTCTGAAACCTTGGCAGCTATACAGTCTCTGGCACTTAGTAAGAATTTCCTCTGTATTTGTTGTTTTAAAATGAACACACACACACACACACACACACACTGCAGCTCTATCTTGGGAAAGCAGGAACCCTGTAGACCCTGCTAAGATGACATCATTTACTGACTTCCAAACACTTCCAGGCTTTGCTTCTCTGTCTTCCTGTCCCCACTTTGGCTTTATGAGTAGTTTTTTAAGTTTTAGATCATTGGGTCTCAACTACTTTGAGAAAACTGGTTTACCATGGGTGTTACTAGTGTATCCCATTACCATAACAAGCACCACAGGGCAGATAGCTTCAGTGACAGAAATCAATTATCAAAATTCTGAGGGTTGAAAACCCACGATCAAGGTGTTGGCAGGTGGGTTTCTCTCACTGATTCTTTTTGCCTATGTATCTCTGGTGTCTCTGTGATATGCAAAATCTCTCTTCTCATGAGGAGTCATAATGTATTAAGACTCACTATGACAGCCCATTTGAGCTTACTAGCCTGCTAAAAAGGGTTACCTCCAAATTGGATCACATTCTGAGGTTCTAGGGGTTGGGGTAGAAACATTTGGGTTTGAGGGAAAACAGTTTCGCACAGGCAGTAAGACATGGACGGGCAATTACACTGAAAGTCAACACACACACACACACAGACACATTTGGCATGGGAAGAGAAAGAGACAGAGACAAACAGAGGCTGAGAAACAGAGACAGAGAGAGAGGCAGACAGAAACAGAGAGAACACTGTCCTCTTCTGCTCGAGTCACCTTGGAGTAGCTTTTCTAACAAGAAACTTGTACTGGCTAGTCTTATGTCAACTTGACACAACTAGAGTTATCTGTGCCATTACTGTGCTGGTGGTCTAGAGTTCTGTAAGAGAGAAGACCGAGCACGCTATGGATAGGAAGCCAGTAAGCAGCATTCATCCATGGCCTCTGCATCAGGCCTGCCTCTAGGTTCCTGCCCTGCTTAAGTTCCTGTCCAGACTTCCTTAGGTGATAAACAGTGGTATTGAATATAAACCAAATAAAGCCTTTCATTCTCAACTTGCTTTTTGGTCATGATGTTTCATGCAGCAATAGAAACCCCAACTAAAACAAACCAAATTTTTGGAATCAGCCAGTATGGAGGGTATAGGACTCAGGCCTGATCAAACTCTCCCTCCCTTCTTCAGGCCAACCTTTCTAGCTCTGCCCTTCAGTCCTGATTTTGCCCACAAACATGCTTAAATTACTGTGCTTATATCAGTCACAACTATGACATCCTTCCTTGTAACAAGAGGCAATAAGGATGCCAGTTGAGGCTCTAATACCTGAAGAGAGATTTGGGTATTCTGCCTCTGTTTTAGTGAGATGAACCTGAACAAATTACTTAATTTTCATAGTCACTCCCTCTTTATCCATAAGAATGGGTGTGCATCAGTATGTCCATCAACAACACAGCTGTTGAACTATAGAGGTGGGATTCAGACCAAGGTCTCTCAGATTTCATATCTCTATCTACTAGCTGAATATGTGTCTTGTTTTTGCTGTTATTGTTGTTTTGATACATGATTTCACTAGGAAGCTTATACTGTACTAGAATTTCAGATTCCTCTACTAAGAGCTGGGATTGTAGTTATACACTACAGGACTGGATGAACATGTGAGGTTTTTTTTTTTTTTTTTTTTTTT
>NW_022196906.1:22317678-22321868 GCF_008632895.1 Mastomys coucha
GTTTCAAATGACACCAAAATGTTATAGAAAACAAAACATCAGTCCAGCTTCAACATGGAAGTTATTATGTAAAGACCAACAAATTGAAGTTATATCAAACACAAGAAAAACCCATTCTCTGGGAGTTGCAAATGAGAACATAATCTACATGCAATTATCTCTTTGCAGCTACTTTCAGTTTTGATTTCAGAATATATGAAGATGAGTGAAGTATGTAAATGTGTAGTGAGATTTCAAAGCTGTCAAAGGAGATAGACTGGCACAGAGGATGTCATGAATACCACGTCCTAAGTGAGCACTGCTTTTGTCCTCAGTCTTTCCCACCCTGGCAGAGAAGGAGCGTTATGCTACGGTGCCGCTATGGGTTGGCATTGTCGGCTTTGGAACAACTGAAGTGCTTTGTCTTGTCAGTATGCTTGCAGTTCTTCAAAGAGACTAAATGGATAGAGGCCAGTGTGAATCTAATCTCCCCAATTTACCAACCTCAATTCCTGTGAAGACAGAGGCAGAACCCAAACTGGAGCAATAGGATGGCAAAGATGAAAGGGCCCTTCCTGGGTACCATCTCTGTGCTTTCTTATGAATCCAATTTTAGTCCTTGAACAAATGGACATAAATAATTCTAACCATTAGCAGCTAAAAATGGACAACCATTTCTGGATCAGGAGAGAGATGGAATAATTATATTAATGTAGAGTAATTATATGTATTTATGTTCAGACTCCTCACTGAAAAGACGAGATAAAAGTCTCTTCAGAAGGGAGTTGGTGCAGGCAGAGAAGTGCTAGGGTGAAAGCAAATGTTTGGGAAGCTTTCCGTGTCTGAAGTAGAGAAAATGTTTGTATTCAAGCCTTTGATCTCACCAAATGCCAGGTGAGAGTTGTACACTGGTTCTCAAAGGAGCTGGCCCCAGGGACAACCTACAGCTGCTCGGTTCAAGTTTAGGGATGAAGAGCTACCATCTTTTGTTATCCCATGTGCACATGTGTAGGGTCATTATCTAAAGGTGATACTCCCGTAGAAGAAACTGATATTTATTGATGTCACTCATGAGCTGCCTGCCTCAGATACTAAGAATATTGAGGAATCAGCTTTGAATTAATGTCCCTGCAAGGTTTTATAATTGATTGAGCCTGCCAATAACAACTGAGTTGCACCAGTTGCACTGCTTTGGATCTAACTAATCATGCAAGTGAACTGTTGGATTGGATTAGAGCCTGATATACCAAGGTGTGTGAACGAATATGTATTTGGTCATGCTTGAGTCACATGCTCTGAACATGAAGCTGATCATTATGACCAAGGAAACTTAAGATGTGATTGACTAAGACTAAATCACTTGTTCACTGTTTTGTCTAGAGGAGGCCTGACCCCACTGGCTTCACTTACCTAAAAGGAGGAAGCCTCTGTTTTTAGACAAGAAGGAAAGAAGGTAGATGCATAAACCACTAAATACCCACTCTGTACTATGTGTTTCTCACCAGAGAACAGAATCTCTTTCAGATGAAGATAAGTGACAACTCTGATTTCTCCCTCATAATGGAGAAGATGAAACAATTTAATGCACTCAAAGCACTAAGTACAGTGTTTGGCACAGAGAACACTCTTGACAAATATTCATTCCTTAGTTCCAAATAGATAAGCTCATTTCATTTCTTTTTAAAGAGGTCTTGACATCCTAATTTGAAATATTTTTCTAATATTTCTAGCTATCTAGAGATTAATGCAGGTGATAACTATATAAAATATTTTTAAAAGAATACTGACTAGTCTAGTCCTAATAATTCTAGAACTCTATATCCCCAAGCAAATGCCATGGAAGCAAAAAGCATGGTCACCTTTGCCATAGCCATACTTGGTCTGTGGAGACTTCCCATTCACCCATCCTTCAATTTATTATCCATCCATCCATCCATCCATCCATCCATCCACCATCTACCCATCCACTCTTCCTTCCTATCATCCACCCATAAGCCAATTCATCCACTCACTTACCTATCTATCTATTCACATGAACATCCATTCATCCTTCTTTTCATCCATCTTCTTGCTCATCTCTTTTTGGGAGATGAATTTGGAGCATCTACTAAACAGTAGATACTTTGCTAAGTGTTGACTATAAAGTGCTTGTCTATTAGAGCTAAACAATGAAGATGTCTTTCAGAATGTATATACCACTATGTCACTTTGTAGAGTGAAGAAAGGTAGTAGAAAGACTGTGGAAACTTGTTTCTTTATCCCTCCTAGTACAAACTTTCCTGAGGCTTTTATATTGTTTTGAGAGGGAAAAAATATAAATTGCATACAAAACAGAGGCTGGTGAAAAATGTTTGTCTACTTCAGAGTAGTAGAGAGAAATTTCTCAAGGTAATGATTAAAAATAAATTGGTAAGACTTCAAACTTTCCTGCCTGGCACTAGATCTAGATATTCAAAAGCATCTTCAAATGACCCTTTTAAATCTAAAAGGAACAGTCTTGTTAATTAAATGTTTAATGAATATTATAGCTAGCATATTAATTTCAGGTAAAATTTATGAAGCAGTAGGCTTCATTTTATATGCTGCCTTCTTTTATGAGTATTGTAGATATTAATACCTTGCATCTTACTGTTTCAGTGTGTGTGTGTGTGTGTGTGTGTGTGTGTGTGTGTGTGTGTGTATGTGTGTGTGTGTGTGTGTAGTATTGGGGATGGAACCCATTAATGTAGATTCTTCTCTGAAAGCATCATGATAACTCTGTTAAGTAGTGTGAGCAGAATGCTGTGATCCTGGAAGTTAGGAAAACAAAGCACAGGGACTTTGAGTATGTGGTTTGTGTATAAAAGACCAGGAGTAGCAGTGCCAGAACAACTTGCACTTAGGGGCTTAGGTTCCATGTTATTCCCCATCAATCATTAATGAACCAGCACATATAGTAGAGGGCATGAGGTACACATATTATCCAATATAGAGGACCTCTGCATATACTTACTTTATCTTAGAGTTATAGTTGGACTATGAAAGGCTCCAAGAAGGCCATAACTTAGAAAGCTGGGTGGCCAGGAGAGAGCAGTGCTCCCTAAATGTGCTCCTGGTATGATGGGGCTGGCCTAGGAAACATCCAGTATGTGGAGCCAGTCAACCAGTACCAAAATCCTTGAACTGCCTCTTAAGGTAATGGTGAGCCTACATAAGCTATGTTACACATTTTTGTTGTGTTTCTCTCCTCTTCTATAGGAAAGTAAGAAGGAGCTCCACCTGCCTTCTTTTGCTGAAGGTATTTCATGAGTCCTACTAACCATAGAGGAAGCTAGGTAGTCTGTAACTTTTTCTACCTATCTGTCTCTCTGTCTTTGTCTCTGTCTATATATGCATGTGTGTGTGTATGTGTGTGTGTGTGTGTGTGTGTGTGTGTTTTCCACTTTCTACATTACCTTTCCATTTTTTGTTTCTCTTTCTCCCACACACATTAGTAATTCAAACTTGGTGCATGCTACAAAGTTCTTCTCAAAATAATGTGTACACTTGTCATGATGAATGACAAGGTGGGATTTGGGCAGATAATTATCTCAGGAAGTACCATGTGAGCAGATGAGGCAAAGCTTGCTAGGAAATTGCCTTCAGGAGAGGGTAGGGAAGAGGCTCATACTCTCCAAATAGATCTCAGATCTTTCTCTAGTGTGCTGCAGATGCTTTACTTAAGGAGATGGGTAAAGCTTAGTGTTAGGTGCATCCCAGAATGCAAAGAGGCAGAGGGAGGAAGAGAGAGAGAGAAAGAGAGAGAGCAAGTGAAAGAGACAGAGACAGAGAGACAGAGACAAGGAGACAGAGACAGAGACAGAGAGCAAAGACAGAGTAACAGCCAGACACAGAGAGAGGTGCAGGGGGAAGAAGAAGGAAGAGAAAGAGAAGAAAAGGGAAGGGAAGAGAAGAGTAGAAATAGAAGAAAAAGGAAAGGAAGAAAAGGGAGAGAAGAGAAGGAGAGGAGGAGGCAGAAAGGAAGGGAAGAGGAAGGGAGGGGAAGAGAATATGAGAAGTTTAGAGAGGAGAGAAGAAGAAAGAAGAGGAGAGGAAAGAGGAGGAAAGGAGAGAGGAGGGGAGAAGAGGAGGAAAATAATACCATCCTTGCGCTCTTTGTTTTGCTTTTATTTTATTTTATTTTTTTTTATTTTAGATATTTTCTTTATTTACATGTAAATTTCTCCTTTCCC
>NW_022196906.1:22327591-22345544 GCF_008632895.1 Mastomys coucha
TTTTGCTTTTAAAGACATCAGAAGTATCTTTTAAACATCTAAGGAACTGGATTCTCCATGAGTGGTACCAAATTTTCAAGAAAGTCAAAACCAAACGAGTCTCTATTCGAGGGGCTTTTTATAGGCTCTGAGGTAAACTCTTCAAAGTTCACTTTACTACGTGAAGGAAAGAGTAAACATTCATCCACTTGGAGAACAGCTTTAATAATATTCTTTCACTGCATGTGGCATTTGTAAAAACACATTCACACTTGCCTGACTTCTCACTTAACTTTCTCAGTCTTCATTAGACTTCCCTCACAAGCAAAGGCTTGTATTGCATGGAGATGGAAGTGTGATTGTGCATGCATGTTTGTATGTATGTGTATGTGTGAATGTGTGTGTGTGTGCACAAGCATGGACCACATGACATGCATATACATATCATATGTCACACCCAGGAGAACACTGTCACAGTATCAGCCACAGTAGTGTATATGGAGAACATTGTGTCAAGCACACACAAGGATCTTCTCTTACAGTGAAGGTGTTTGTGGTAGAGACATTGGTTGGGCATAGCTAGAGAATTAGGACAACCACCTTGGTTTTCACCAGCTCATTGTCCCATAGATCTGTGGCCAGAATCAGTTTTGCTCCCTGAACTGAGCCTCTGGCACAACCTCTAAAGTTAACCCAACACTTCTGAGTGCTCACCATACACAGTTTCATAATAACTCCATGTGCTGAATCTCAATGCTCTCATCCAGTCCAGCTTGTTAACTGTGGGAAAAAAAATCCATGGTCAGAGTATGCCTGGGACAGGAGAACTCTTAGTAAAGTACAATGTTCAGTGTTAAAATAGGAAGACTGAGGAAACTATGGTAAAATGGATCATTAACAAAACAAGACACAGAGAGGATATGTAACTTCTTCTGCATATGTGTGCAAGTGTATATGTATGTGGATGTGTCCCTGTGGGCATACATGTGGAAGATATCAGGTATCTTCCTCTGCTTCACTGCACTTCATTTAAAATTTTTTACTACATTTATTTATTGCTTTATTTATTTGCCTGTGTAAATATCATGCTCACCTGTGATTGTCTACCATGTAGATACTGGGAAACAAACTCAGGTTGTCAGTCTTGGTGACAAATGTTTTGACTAACTGATTAGTTTCACTAGCCTTCGTCTTTCCTCTTCCTCCTTTTTCTACCATAACTTCATACTATCACCACCAGCACCACTGTCATCATTGTCATCATCTTTGTCATCATCTTTGTCATCATCATCATCATCATCATCATCATCATCATCATCATCATCATCATCTTTAGGTAGAGTTTTTTTTTTGAACCTGATGATTACTCTTCTGTTTAGGTTGACTGATTAGAAGTTTTCTACTCCTCAGAACTAGAAGTACAGGGAAACACAAACACAGAGTCATCTCCTGCATACCCCACGGAACGTCTTGAAGGTTGCCCAGCCAGGGAGTAGTGCAGCTACTAATTAGTTACTTTTCTCATCACTGGGACAGAATATCTGAGGAAAGCAACTTAAGGAAGGGTGTTAGTAACTTTTCAATTGCTGGGATGAAACACCATGGCTGAGGTGACTTCTAAAAGAATGCCCTGTATGCATGCAACCTTGGTTTCAGAGGGTTATGGTCTTTCATGGTAGAACAAAGGTATGGTAGCCAGCAGCTGAAACAGCAACTGAAAGCTTGAGTTTCCTACCACAAGCAGGAAGCAGGAATGGCAGGAATCTTGAAACCTTAACCTGTCCCCAGTGACACATCTCCAACAAGGCCATTCCTTCTAATCCTTCCTAAAGAGGTCTACCTACTGGAAAGTGAGTATTCAGACCTATATCTTCCTGCAACTTCCATAGGAAGGAAGGGTTTATTTGGACCCACAGTTTGAGGACATGGTTCATCACGGTGATGATAGTGTCCGGTGGTTGGACACACTGCATTTCTAGTGAAGGAAGAGAGATAAGTGCAGTTGTTCAGCTCACTTTCATATCTTTTACTCTAGGATTTCAGCTCATGAGGCAGGCTGTTCACACATACAGTTGGCTTTCCTACCTCAGTTAATGCAATTTAGGCACTTTCTCACAGATAAGCCCAGACGTTTGTCTCCTGGGTTGTTCTAGATTGCTCCAGTGTGACCAGAATTAACCATCACAATCTGGGATTTCAAGATATTCCAGTGTCTCTGTACAAATTCTATCCCTATGTATTCCCATCCCTATGTATTCTCTATAACCCACTCAACCTTTCAATTACAATTTCCCACTATGATCAGTCTATGAAAACAATGTAATACCACTGTCAATGGATAGTACAAATCATTGGGTGTGACAGAACACGTACGCATTACCTGGCCAAAGTCAGAAGGGAATAATTAATACACAAAATCCTAATAATGCTTTGTCTAATTGCAAAGCACAAGTTCAGCATCCATAAGCAATGATGCATAGTCCCATGTTGCACTAGGTAGGGTTTCTAAACACATCCTACTCATGGAGAGAGTTACAGGAACCCAAGAAAGATTCAAAGCAGTCCAGACTGACAGGATAAGATGTGGAATGCAGGAGCTGAAGCAGAAGGAGACTCAGTTTGACCTCCACCAGATTTAGACATTTGGAAGGGAGAGATTTCTGTCGAGGAAGCAAGCTTCAGGCCAGCAAAACCCACCACATGGAGCAAACTTGAGATGAGTGCACACTAAGAAGGGAAACAGAGAAGATGCTGAGGAGTGAAAGCTTTCTTAGAGATTAGACCAGGCAATGTTCTCACTCTTTTCAGACACAGATACTACATGGGGATCATTTGCCGAAGTCGTAAAGTCAAATTCCCTTAAATTAGTCCCACCTTACCCTGGTTTAGCTGCTTTTTGCATATTCCCTTTTGAATGTGGGGAGAGGAACGTTCACAATAGCCTGGCTTATCAACTTTACAGATTAGAACTTCTCATTAAAGGCTGTTACAACAAAAGCTCGGAGGTGGGCGCTGCTTCCAGTGAGTTATTCTGTGGTATCCAATAGGAAAGCCCAGCACCCACACCTGTGAAAACTTCAGAGCGACAATCAGACAGGTATTCCGCCCTCCCCACTTTCTTGCCTTGCCTTCAGCTGCAGTACTTGGTGTTCCTGGCAGACTTTACTGGCTGGCTGAATTACCAGATCATTACATCCTATACAGACTGCATTTCTTAAACATAGTTCTCCAAAGTTTAGTTGAGCCACAAATTTTGGAAGTGCGTTTGCCCAGTATTGGTTTCTAGCAAACAGACAACAAGCTGTGTAATCAAGACTGTCATAAGAGCCATAATCACCCACAGAATGCCAGCATTAAAACCTGACAGGCCCAATCCTCGGAGGTGCAATTCACAAGTGAGAAGAGAGTGCATATATTTGCACAAATAAAAATAATCTACATTCCCGTGAACTATAGAATGATCCACTCCATATTTATATATTTATGCTTGCCACTGGGGTGTGTATTGCAGCCGACTATTCTAATTACTCTCAAATCAATCCTATTTTTCTCTCTCTAGGGGGAAATGAGCTATAGACTTAATGCCTGCACACTTTGTAGAGATACCTCCACACATCAGCCCACAAATGTTCTCCAAGTATAACTTAGGATTTCCTGCCTCTGATCCTTTGGGGCTACAGGTTAAAATGCAGAGTCTTAAGTCCAAGCTGGAGAGATAGGTTTGCTATAGGGGGGTCTTTGCTTTCAAAAGGTTGCCTACAATAAGAATGAAATTGTTCGCTGGCCTGGGTCCTGACCAAAATCTCCATGCTGATCGGGTTCAAATGGAGAAGAGCCGGTAAAAGCAAGCAGCATAAAAATTGCCTTCCAACCTTTTATTGATCAAATGTCTTCCTAACTATCAGACTTGCTTGACATGTTTTGGTAACTATAACCAAATATTTACAGGACAAACATTTCTGGATAATTCTTTGTTGTACACAAATTTTATGCCAAGGGCACATTTTAACAGTCAAAGGCCTTTTTCTGTGCTGGAGATTAAACACAGGGCTTCATGCATGGTAGACAAGGGCCTCTACTGCTCATCTACAGCCCCCATCTCCATTGGAATATTTCTACACTGTACATCACATACTCTGTAACCTTTAGCTTTTCGTCCTTCACCAGTGTCTTCTTCTCTTCCCGAGTGCACATGACTCATGGTTCCTCCATGTTTTCACATCTCCTGTGAAATCTATTAGGCCTTGCTTATAGATCATGAGATACAAGTCTCTGTCCTCACTAGTAAGTTCACTGATACACTGCTGTATCTCTCATTGATGGCACACTTCTCTCCCAGGTATTCAGTTGTACACCTTCTCAGCTCTTCACATGTGTTCAGACCTCTTCCTTCTCTGAACCCCGTTCTTCTCTTACAAGTAGCATTGAATGCTCCCTCCCAATGAAGGCTGAGATGCCTTGATTTCAGGAAGTTTTCTCTGTTTGGGGAGCTGGAACTGCACATCCAAGGCATGTATTTTACTGTGCTTTATCCCCAGCCTCTTGAAACCTTTTAAAACCCACATGTCACAATTTTAATTTCTTACATAAGCTCACATGACAGAGCATAGAATACACACTCACTACAGTTAGTGTGTAAAATCACTTTCACCTTATAGGTTATGCACCAAACATAATGGACTTTTCGTTTAGATTTATGACCCACAACCTAAGCAATTTTTATAAATGCAAATATCCTGAAGTCTGTAACTATTAAATTCTAAGTTGGTCCAAGCATTATGGATAGGAACTCTGAAGTCTGTTCCTGCATGCTTTATAACCCACACTCATGTGATACCTGGTGCTTGTCTCTGTTTCCTCAGTGGCCATGAGGATCTTAAGGAAGGCACTTCCTACTGCTTTCTTACTTATAGATCATGGGATACAAGTTAACCTTCTGCACAATTAGCTCTGGACATCTGAGCCAACCATGGCTGGATCAATGCTGTGCAATGACTCTGATGCTGGTTCTTCCTTCCCTGAATGATGCATAGAGTAGCTGTGTTTCTTGCCACCCACAGAATGAAACTCAATTTCCCCAAGACTTAATTTTATAAGATGCAGGAGAAGCCGTCACTGTGTGCTAGCATCATAGCTCACACTGCAGAAACCCACTCAGGCTGTTCTTCCCATTTCTCTCCCAACAGTCTATTTTTCAACACCCTCAGTAAATATATTTAATAATCAGTTGGTAGATTAGCATACAAAACTAGTCTTAACTAAATTTGAATTCAATCTTTATTTGAGGCAGTGATAGCTAATATTGACTGTTGCATAGAATTATGAGGTACCCCTGAGTTGTCGGCTCCAGTGGAGCTGAGATCTATTTTTTAAAAAGCAGTTATTGATTTCTGCAAATAGGCTTTCCTTGAGGCTTCTGCAGATCCCGGGCTTTGGGTGAATCGTGCTGAGGTGATGGATAGTGAGGGCAAGTACATTTTCCCTTTGTTCATCTACATTCTTATTAATAATAATATCTTTCATTTATAACTCCTTTCATCGCCAAGCATTGTGAAGTGCTCTGTGGATGTACTAATGCTATATAGAGAAATCTATCATGCGTGCTGCAGATGAAACACAGAGGTTGTCTGGTTTCACTCCTGGGCTCTACCACAACCTGGGACACTGAGAATGTATCATGGCCAACCTATAAGATCTCAAGACAGGAACTGGATGTGTGTAGGAAGGAATGGGGCTAAGCTGTCTGTCTGAACATCTACCTGCCCTACACTTAATAATGACACTGAGTCTTACAACCAGTTTACCAGGCTAGCATTCAAAGGATTCTATCTTGAAGAACTAACAATCCTGAGTGTAAAGTTTAACTTCTCCAAAAACTCCAGGCAGGTTTGCCATTACAGCACCACTGCCTATATTGTTTGAATGACCCCACATGCCCTTTTCAAACAATTCTTTCCTTCCTTTCCTCTTTATTTCCAAGAGACAGACATGGCACAGTGGCTGCCCAATGTGATACATCAAGCTTAGAAGGAGGCTGGTGTAAATGAGTCTGTTTGGCACTCCTCCATTTTTTAACATGAGGACATCGGTCTGTGTCTAATCTGCTGCTGGGCACAGCCCCTGGGGGGAGGTAGAACATGGGGAGTGTGACTTACTTATCCCATGCAGCCTGTAGAGATGCACTGAGACACTGTTCATAGGGTGGCAAAGCACAGTCTGAGATGTGGGAAAGCTGGAGCTGGTTTGGGGATCCCTGGGCCTGCAACAAGGCCAGGACCATGGTGTTCTCAGACTCTTGGGCATCTTGATGCCACTGAGAGTTACAGAAGAGCTGAGAATGGAGTAGGGCTCCAAAGGGCTGAGGACAGTGTCTAGCCTGGGACCAGGGGGAAAAGGGGAGTTCCAGCTTGTCTCATCAGGTGATTGTCCTTAGTTTGGCAGTGACAGGCTTGGTGGCAGTTGTGGTTAGGTGCACAGAGAGGCATTCTACAGGAGAATTAATCTGCAGCTCTGTACTTGAATGCCTTCTCTGTGGCTCTTGATGAAAGAGACAGTCCATAGTTCTCAACAGTTTATTGGTTGTTATGGCAGGAAATGGATGGATGATCTATCATATCCACTGTCCATGGTGGACCTGAGATTAAATACCTTTTACATGGAGGAATGTCTGGGAAAGGAAGCTTATTGGCTAATCCCTCTAGACCTCTAGGTACCTCATTAGCATGGAGAACTCTGTTTTGGGCCTATGTGACCCTAGGGTACATTGTTTTTTTGTTTGTTTGTTTGTTTTTGTTTTTTTATGTGTGGAGCATGGTATGTGTTCCAGGTCAGGAGTCTGCCAGGGAGCTGGGAGTTGGCTAAGTGAGTGTGCCCAGCAAGTCTTCGTGTCTCAACCTGCTCTACCTTACAAACTTCCTGGCATGGCTTTACCATCTGAAAAGCAAGTACAGTGTTATTTCACAGATATTATCTAAGTTCCACAGAAATTGGAACCTTAATTCTGATCCCCCTTTCCTTGGTTTATTTTATTTGGGCTGTATCCTTCATCTTAATATAGACATTAAAAATATGGCAATAGGCTGTAAAGCAAACTGAGAGTCTGAGGGAGGCAGAGGGTAAAGAGGCCTGAGTTTGTCTGCTAAGGTTCCTTTCCCAGGACTTTACCAACTAGGTTTAGGAATGCTTATTGTAGGAGATCACTTTTCCTCACTGCTTGAACATAGTGTTCTTGTTATTTCTATCAACAAAGAAATTGCTGGCTGCTTTCAGAGAAGGTCAGAAAAATCAGAGTGAGTCCCTCAGAGCCTCCTGCTAATTGGTGGCTGAGTTTGCCCCACCTCACACATTCAATCCTGCATACAATGCTAGAGACTTTCTCTCCCCTTCCTCGTGGCTTCCTTTCATCCTTTGACTTCTCCAGTTTGACCTTCCCTCCATCCTCAGATCAAGGCCTGTACTTGCCCAGGAATTGTACCAAGTACCCTCTGCTGCACAGAAGCCTGTTACAGTGTGCCACAGGCAAGTGGGTGCTTAAGTGTCCCCTGATGTCAGCAATGATGTGATGTGCTCTGCTCTGGGTGCAGATTATTTTTGACCAGCTCAGCAGGACACTGGCTTAATTACCTTTCTTAATATCTGGTAAGTATCAAAGGATGAGGAACTGCCATCCTGAATGGTGCCAGCTGCCATTTCTTATTTCCTTACTGTCCTGTGCCTAGACTAGGGGGGACAATATTAGAAATGACATCTACTTATCTTTGCTTTTCCTCCATTGGCTTGTGGCTCATCCATTTGAGTGAGCCTTTCCCACCTGCCTATGTCATGAGAGGAAGCTATTGTTTTCTTACCCACCTGATTATCTCCTCTCTAAGGGATACAGAAATCCTAATTGCTGTTGAAAAAAACCCTGTCCTTAACAATATTGACTGGTCAAAACAGTTGAAGGAAATGTAAAGAGGGAACTCATTCCACACATTCTACAGTGAACAGAGAGATGGATGGATACAGCAAGAGGACAGGTGCAACTGGATTCTGAGCCTGATGCAGATGCATGGTTTGGAAGAGTCTTCAGAGAGTCTGTGTGTGCAAAGTAGGCCACAGAGGAGAGCCAAGGTTAAAACCCAAACTTTGCTCAGGATGCAAGACTTCCTAAAGGGGAAAATGAGTTTCATTGCAAAGTTAGCTATGATTGCTGTCTGTGAGCTGAAAGCTTAGATGGAAAACCTCGCTTCTCTGAATTTTATTTTGGTGGCACTGCACTTTTGTTGTTGTTTTGGTTGCATCTCTAAAACTCAGAAAACCTAGCCTATGATATACCCCTGTTGTACAGACCATTATCTTCAGTATTGTTTTTGATTCATCTTGAAAACCCTTCTTTGACTACCTCTTCTCTAACCTTGAGTTCCTAGAACCTAAGAACAAAGAATAGAAGAGAGAAAACTCAGGCAAGGAAAGCACAGAAAGGGCTGGAGCTCTCTCACTTTCTTGGAAGCTTCTTTGGAGGTGATCCTGTTGAATCAGGGGCTAGAGAGTAGAAACAAGTGGCTTCAGAGATAATCAAAGGGCTTAAGTGGCTGTACCAGTCAGCCTTGTGGAGAGCTTGTGAAAGAAGGGGTGGAAAGACAGCTGGAGAAGAGAAAATGGGGCAGAGGAGATTTGAGCTCAAAATGGAGACGATTCTAATCTATTTCAATCTAAGGAGCCCACCCACCCCCCAAGCCATGCTCATTGAGATGTGCAGGCCATTTCTGCAACCGTCGTCCTATGTATATTTATGTGGAACACCCAGAGTCACTACAAGGAGCTGGGGCTTGTTATTTTGACTGATTACAGGCGAGTGGCTGCTTTGTAATGGCAGAAGCCACTCATTAGCTCTGGCAAGCCAGACAGAACCCATCAGCTCATTCCTGCCACATCCTCCCCTGGAGGTGAATATTCAGCAGGCATTGATCTCCTTAATGAGAACACAGCCCATGCAGCTTCGATTAGCAGCAGTGGAATTTTAAATAGTTAATTATGACCAGGGGTCAGCATGTGCACACTTGTGAACAGGTGAGTGTACATGTGCTTGTGACCTGCACACTGTGGGTAAGGGGCCCCTCAGTCACAGTGCAGGCCTGGCCTTCCCAGCACTGCCATCAAGGACAATTCCAGAGCCATCACTGGTTACAAGAGAAGTGATGTTTATATGAAGGAGGCATTACAAGGAAGCCCTTCACTCGGTGTCCACAGAGCCACCCAGAAATGCTGGCTTGACTCTGTGAGTCCTTTCCTTGGGACTCACAGGCCAGCTGAACATCATAGGCAATGAAGATGGATGCTGTAGTCTTGGAGGACAAATCCATCTGCTCCAAGCAAAATAACTCTCTCTTAAGCCTCAGCAGAAAGATCTCCCTCCCCAAACCCAATGAACATAATTAAGAATAGGCTGAAATGGACAGGAAGACATGGTAATTGATTGTGGCCTTTCTGCCTGGCAGCTGCACTTAATTAACCTTTAGATTCAAATATCAAGTTGTGCCTTCATGGAGTGGCATGGGGAAGGGGCTGTCTGACCCCACTTATCTCTGCTCACTAGAGGGATTGGTTCAGAGGTCACCTCAGCTGGGCCAATTCTCAGCCTTCCCAATGCATCTGTCACCCAAACAGCTTCACATCCTGGAAGTTCTTCTCACCCAGAGGGTGCAAGAATGCCTGGCATTTGCTTACTGGGGCAAGCCATCTGCAGCTGTGAGTTCTAATATCTACATAGGACAATGCAGAGCCTGGGCTTTGACTCAGGTTTGTGAAAAGCCAACAAAGCGACATGCACAGGCCAGGTACTAAGTGTTCAGGAAACAAAGCCAGGCAGAGCTGCTCTGGCATCATTTGTCTCCTCTCCCTGCAGAGATCACAATCACTCTCAGGTATCATCTGTGAGAACAAAGCCCAGTAGTGGTGGTGAGGACTGTAGGAAGACAGGGTTCCCGACTCTGCTGAACCTCACTCCATATACGGAGAAAGGGGAGTGATGCCTCCTTGGCTCCACATAGGTCACTCAGGAGCTGGGCACAGAGCTTTGAGTTTGTCAGTTCTCATTGGAGCACTGACCCAAGCCAAGCCATTACAGTGAAACTGTCTTTGAGGCTTGTTGCTAAGGGTGACAGAATATGTACTACAGGCATTGCAATCATTGGGGCACAGCCCAGCAGCACACCTCTGCACTCTGGAATCAGCAAGAGGTTCTTGTCAAGTTCAAGCCCAGTTGGAATTCTTTATAATACTGCCTCTCCAGGACTGGTGAGGAGGAGCTGCACAATGCACTGGCTGACTCTAAATACAATTGGCTTTGTCCACCTCTTTCTTCACTTCCTGGTCATAAGGCTTCAAAGAATGGAAGACTTTCTGCACGGTCCAAGGGCATGACTGAATGGAGATGGGCATTCTGGAGGGTTGGTTGAGCAGAGTATTTCTTTTTTTTTTTTCTGAAGACAATAATAATTTATTGATTGCATGGTGGTCTTGTGGTAAGAGAGAGCCACATGTGGTCTCCATCTTGGTATATGGCTGCTGGAAAAGCTTCAATAGTAGATTTGTATTTCATAAATAGTCTTGTATAGAGAGGAGAATGGGCTCTGGCCAGTTTCCATTGACGCTTCTACACGGCTTTCCTGGGAATGTTTCTCTGCATGTGAGTAGCCTTCACACTTGGAATCAAGGTCCCCTAGCTCACAGAGAATCCATTGCCTAAAGCCAGCTGGTAAGAGATCAGGATGGCTCAGGCTTCTACCACATCTTTCTGTCAACTGACATTTTTAGAAACTCGAGCAGAGTATTTCTAGTTGTACTTTCTTTGTCTTGATTTCCAAGGAAAAGAGAGAAGGAAAGCAAGAGTGAGAAAGTAAGAGAGACAGAGAAAAACAGAAAGGGAGAGGCAGAGAGACAGAGAGGGAGAGGGAGAGGGAGACAGAGACAGAAGAATGGTGGGAGGTAGGGAGAGAGGGAGGAAGAAAGACAAAGAGAGAGAGGAGGCAGGAAGGAGAAGGAAGAAAAAGTGGGTAAGCAAAACTAAAAAGATACCCATTTCAGTGGGTTGAGTTGGCTAACTTCACTTATGATATTTTCAATTTATGGTGGATCTGTTGGGATACCAACGGGTTGGTCTAGAACTTTTTCAGCTTTACAGTGGTCAGGAAGCAGAAACTTTCAGTAGATAACCTATTGAATTTTGCTTTTCCTGGGCTAGAGCCCTGAGGTGTGATCTTCTCACTTGTTCCTGGGCAGTAGAGGCAAGTGACAGTTCCAGGATAGCCACAGGATTGTGAGGCACACAGCCCATACTATATAGTGAGTTGCATTGAAGAGTCTCTTACTCTCTAAATTCCAGGCAGCTAGATCTGCTATGCTAATGCTGTACAGATAACCAGCAATGGGGGCATTGTAACAAACTGCTTTTGGAATGACTTAGGACATAGGTGGTCAGATGAATATAGGTATTTAAGAAATAACAAGATAGTTCATGCTTTATTGCAAAATAAGCTTTATGTTGGGAGGGTTCTGTACAATAGCAGGCAAATCTAAGTGTAGTATATGAAAGGATGTTTTGGATTTTGATATTTTCTTATGCAAAAACAAATGCTGTTTTCCAGGTAATGAATGGATTTGTTGATACATAACCCCAATATAAGCCAATGAGCTACCAACTTTTGCTCCTTCCCCAATTTCTTTATTTAGTCTTTATATTAATTTTAGGCTGCTTCCTCAGTTTTCTAATCAGGTACAATTTCTCTTCCAAAAAGACAGTGATAGCAGGAATACTGTCCATGGGCAAGAGAGATCCCACCCTCTATCAGGCACCTAGCTACTGTATGGCACTTGGATCCCTGTCTGGAATTGCTTTGCTGGGACCAAATTCATGAAGGCATGGCCAAGGTTGGTAAGGACTATTCAACCTATGTCACCAAAACACCATGCTATTTCTTTCCACCATGAATGCAGTTTCTACCAGATGAAGACTAACATTCAAATTGACCCTTCTGAAATCTAGGTATGAAAAGGAAAGCTGGATAATGTCCAAGTGGCAGTGACTGGTACTATAGATAAGCAACTATAATGAAACTAACCAAGAGGGGTTTCCTGATTGTGGCTCTCAAGTGATGAGTTGTCCCAGAATCCCTGAGGGTTGGTAGGAATGGAACTTTTGTATGGGGAATAATGAAATCATGATGCTAGAGAATGAATTTAGTGCCCTGCATAAAAGGTCAGAGAGCTAACTAGCTCCCCACCCCCGATCCCCGCACACCTTCTGAGAGTATAGCAGAAAGACACTTTTGTGCAGATCAGGCAAAGGGTTTTAATAAAGAGCTTGGCTCTGCTGGCACCCTGATCTTGGACTTCCAGATGAGAGAATACTAAAAAGAAGTGTATTGTTTGAGCCATCAGTTGGTATGGGTTGTCAAAGCAACTGACACAGATATTACAAAGCAAAGCTACACAATCAGATTCTGATTCATTCAATCCGTGGCAGGGCTCAGACTCAACATTTTCAAAAGGAGGTGAGGATGGTTCCTTTACAAATAGTTTTCTGGTTTCTGTCACACAAACATTAGTCTTGGTTAATGTTGCATTCTTCTTTGTTGCAGGATATTTGATCATATTGTGAACCCAAAGATTCAGAAATGGAAAAACCTTGTTGTGGTGTGGCTCAACCCTAGCACACACCTTGTACCCAAGAACTTTCTGTAAATGGGAGCTAAATAGAGTCAATGATATGTCAAGAGGCAGAGCAAGCAACTAATTGGCAGGGGTGAACATAAGAAAACCCAGGAAAGAGAAAGGAGGGTCTTTGAGTTGAAGGGTATTTAAATAATATGGAGAAAGAAAGGGGCTTTTTTTTTTCCTTTTAGGATGTCAGTGGAATAGGAAAGTCAACTGGGTGTTTCCCTGCCTTTCTGAGCCAGCAGGCTTTCACTATAGCATCTGGCTCCTAAGTGTTCATTTGATAAAGCAAATGTTTGGGATTGTATTTTAGAAACAACACTTCTTACTATTTGTCTTTTTAAAGAAATATTTAAAATGTAGTATTAATTTTTTAAATGTACATAGGTACATTTGGAAGGTACATCTTTGGAAGGTACATCTTTGGAAGAGTATGCACACTTGAAAGAGGGTCCCCCCAGAGGCCAGAAGAGGGTTTCAGATCTCCTGGAGCTGGATTCACAGGCAAATGTGAGCAGCTTGATTTGGGTGCAGGGAACTGAACTCTGGTTCTCTGGATGATCAACAAGTGTTCTTAACCATCTTCCCAGCTCTTCTGTTAGTCTCTGTGGAGGAAAATTCTTCAATAGATACTCAAGCCAAGAGCATAGGATGCATTATATGTAACTGAATGGATTCTACTCACCAAGATACCATACTAGACAAGATTTTCTGAGAATGGTGATATGTGTGTATATGTGAAACAAGTGGAGAATGTTCAAATCCAACTTTTGTTTTTATCTAATCTTATATTATTCCTGGGTATAGCTAACAAATACAGTAAGTGATGCATCTAAATTGGTTTACTAAAGATGACTCATTCTGCTGCTATGTGCTGGCCAACAGTGACCCTCACTTGTGATCCTGTTACATGGTTGATCATAAAATCAAAAAATATCCTGAATTATATCTGTGAGAGTTTCTCCTATCTTCTCTTTTTCTCTATGGACTGATGGATATATTGCTCTGGCTCCCCATTTCTCAAACTACCTGTGTATTTTTGTGTCTGCTGTATCTATGTGCATTTAAACTGTATATTGTTCAGTATCTTTCAATTTAGAAGAGAACATCACAGTTTTTGTAATCTTTTGAAGTTGTGTTTGCATTATTAGTTTCATCCTGTATGTTGCCTGGAGCAATACTACATTCATTTTGATTGCTATATGTTTCACTGATGATATACACTAGAAACAAATATGTAAGTACTCCTCAGTTCTTCTGTTTGTAGGAAACTGGGAGGATAATAGAAGTCTTCTCTGAATAAAGAACATGGTGTTAGGATTAAGGTAGCAGATGTGAGCTGGACAGAAAAAGGCAAGCTAAAAACACGATAGATGAACTGACCATGATTGATACTCAAAATACTGAAGAAATAGTTTTGTTCAGATCAGATTAGAACCATATGATTCCTCTCCTTTTCTCTTCATGACCCCATGTTGTGTCCATTAAAATAAATGCTTTATGCAGGTGTGGGCTCAGGGGATAGGACAGAGCATGCAACTCACGATGTCAGTTTCCTGAGCATCCTGTGTCTAGAAGTATCGCTGTGGTTCACAGGCTTCTGGAATCTGCTGATAAATGGATGGCAGTGCTTAAATGAGCTCTGAGGCCTTTCGGCTGGTGCATGACCTTCTTTGGGAGATGTAAAATTAACTTCATAACCCCAACTGTGATTTGCTTGAGCAGTCTAAAAAATGACTCTTTCAAGTTCATCTTGATGAGTGAAATGAAGTTATTAGGAGTTTCTTAGGGAATGGTGGATTTTCCCAGAAGTTGCTAACCCTTCCTGGTTACTACTTACCAATCTCCTATAAGTCCACAGCAGAATTGATGCAAACATAGGTTGATGGTACTACTGAGTGTTAAAACAGTAAATGTGACTATAGGTCCAGAAACCTAAGGCACAGACTAAATCAAGCTCTGGTTTAGTTATGGTTGTAAGAATTAGTGCATGCTACTTGTCTAAGTCAGGAATTCTGCTAGTCCCACTATGGGAAGGATGGCTTGTTTGTCTGCAGTCTGGCACATAAAACAGCTAGGTGGAAGCTCACAGCCAGATGAAATTACTCTGGCTAGAATTTGGAGGTCTAGTCTCATTACAGAAGCTGTCATATCTTGTTTTATGAGAAGTAAACCAGAAATGGAAAAAAAATACCCTCTTTGAGGTAGTGAAGAAACAAACAGAGACAGATCATCTTGAAAGTATAGAACTTTATAAGAATATATTGCATCTACCTCATAGGGCCTTAGTTGTAATAGATCCCTTTTATCAAAACCAGGTTATAAAAACTAACCCAAACTGATTATTTAGTACGTATAATCTCAGAGGTATGTGGAGAACATAGAATACGTAGTTCTTTGAGAAAAAGTTTTGAATTTCAATTTTTATAGCAAAAACCATTGAACATATTGTATATGTTTGAGAAACAACAACAGAAAATGTTTTTGTGTATATAGGGCCAGCAACTTGTGGAAACACACACTAATGAGGGTTTAAAGACTAGGTAGTAAACCTTAGTTAGCATCTCATCACAAATCAAAGAGGAAGAAAATCTAATGGGTTCTATGCTGGTTAACACACTCACATCTTCATGATATTGGGGAGAGTTTGTCCTTTTCTTTGTAAATCCGTGTCCTGCTTTTAAGTAAATTAAGGAGAACAGAAACTCTTTGCTGCACCTGCCATATCCTAACTGTCTTCATACCAACAATCCTTCACGTCTTAAAGTGGCAACTGCTGGTCCCCCACACAGTCTAATACAGGAGAATTGGAATTGATTACAGCACTGTATTTTTATGACACTTGTCCTCAACCAATTCATCACCTGCTGCATGTATAAACACCACCTTGAGGATTCAGAAGAACATAGGGCTCATCTGCACTAAGAAATATTGAGGAACCCTACAGAGACACTGAGTTTTGATCAAGTAGAACGAGCAGCATTTTAAAACCATTTTCTTCTTAAAAATATGTTACAAAGAGGATGGAGGAAGAGATCCTTTTAATTTTTAAATTTTTGTTAGAAAGTATCCTTGTATTAAATTCCTCTGTCAAATGGACTATTATACTCCCAAAGAGTAATTATCTTTATCATTCCTAAATACTTCATATTTAAAGAAAATGTTTAAATAAACTTTTGTTAATTTATCTAAATATGATATGCTGTGCTGAGTTTTATTTTAATGAAATTTGGAATTATTTGGAGAAATGACATAGACTTGATATGTACAGTTTAAACATAATTCATAGCATTATTTGAAATACTTAATTTTGGGATATTTTACATTAACTAAAAATAATTTAGGCCATGAAAATTGAAAGATCTTTGTTTTAGTCTGAGAGATGTTTTATTTAGAAAAATTCAACACCTTGTTTTTTCATGTAAAGCATAGCCCATTAGACCAAAGGAGACTGAGTAAGATTTGACCTTATAAAAAAAGATATTTCTATGATTTCTAGACCCAAGTAGTCAAGTGACATGAGTAGTTACCCCACCCCTCTGTAGCCATTGACTGGATTGGTGAATGGAATGAATATGAGGGTTAGAAAACATGATACTCATCCATTTGGAAGATTCCAGTTTACTTCAACATGACTGAACAGCTAATGCCATGGGTAACTAACCACTCTGAGTCCTGATCAGAAAGCTAAAAATATCCAGAATGCTAAGGGTAAGGCCAAGAACAAACCTGATTTTTGCACTCAGTAGATCTCTCAGCATAATTTTGTTTTTTTTAGGGGAGAGTTGGATTTCTATGCAATATTCCACTAATAAGAAAATAAAATGCTTTTGAGAAATGTTTATATTTGTTTTGCAATTGATCAGAATTAAGTCCTTCCTAGACTTTCCAGGATTCCAAAGCTTACTGAAGTTGAGCTTGATACTAAGGATGTTATAAATGGACAAAGGGCTATTTCAGAATGATTGATTTTTAACATTATTTTCTGTCTTAACATTATCAATACTGACCTCAATACTTTATTGTGAGGGGTATGCTGTGGTTTTGATATTTAACCTTATTCCTTCAGATGCCAGAAAATGAGCTCTCTCACATAACTACTTATCTACACTACCCCACACAAAAGAGATAGATGATAGATGATAGATAGATGATAGATAGATAGATAGATAGATAGATAGATAGATAGATAGATAGATAGATAGTGTATGTATGTGTGTGAATATGTGTGTGTATGTATATGGTCAAAGTTCCTTGTGATGCAAAATCATACCCAAGTGAGAACATTTGTCTAGAAGGTGGAAAACTAGTTTACAATTTAAATCCAGATGGTCTTCTGCCCTGCAGCAGGGCTTTACCTATCTCTTCATGTCTTTTCTTAGTGCAATAATGATAAAGTTTAACATCGGTAGTAGAGATATATCACCAATACTCTAACATACTGAAAGATCCTCAATTTGCAATGGCTTTTTACTTAAGGTATTTTTTTTTTAGCTCATAATGCCTTTAAATTAACAAATACTTAAACCTGAACCCCAGATTCTGAAATGTCATCCTTTTCCAGGCTAGGGATATGCAGTAGGACACTTTCATACAGTGTTAGGTAGTAACAACAAACCATAGTTCCTAGTCAGCTACTTGTTCACAAAGGCAAACACCATAGTTGACTATAGTGTGCTCCAATGCCAAGCTAAGATAGTTGGCATGTACATTTTGACATTCTGTTGATATGATCAAAGATATATTATAAAGAAAAAATAAAAGAGGAAAGAATTATTTTGGTGCAAAGAGGGAATCTATTCCACAGTGATGGAAAAAGCATGAGGCAGTTGGTCCTATAATGGAAACATGTACCAGATCTGGTGTAGAAGTAGTGCTGGGGTGTAAAGCCCAAGGCACACCACCTCTAGTGTCCCAGTTCCTTCAGTCAGGTTCCATAGCCTCCCAGATCAATACCACCCAACTGATTACTCAATATTCAAAGACATGAGCCTAGAGAGGACATGTTTCATCCAAATAATGATATTCCACCCCAGGCTCTGATAGCTTCATGCTCATTTCTTAATGTAAAATGCATATTGTATAATGTCCAACTTCAAAAGTCCCTATAGACATCAACATTCCCAATATTGTTCAAAAACCAAAGTCCAAAATCCCTTCTGAGATTCAGGGCAATATCTTAACTATGAACCCTTATAAAATCAAATTACGGCTATTTATAAATAAGGCTGCTATGAACATGGTGGAGCATGTGTCCTTGTTACATGTTGCAGTATTT
>NW_022196906.1:22347205-22362600 GCF_008632895.1 Mastomys coucha
AAAAAAAAAAAAACTCCAACCAAAGAGACACATGGTGGGACTCATGGCCCCAGCTGCATATGTAGCAGAGGATGGCCTCGTTGGTCATCAGTGGGAGGAGAGGCCCTTGGTCCTGTGAAGGTTCTATGCCCCAGTGTTGGGGAATGCCAGGGCCAGGAAGTGGGAGAAGGTGGGATGGTGAGCAGGGGGAGGGAAAGGGAACCGGGTTTTTTTTCTAAGGGGAAACTGAGAAAGGGGATATCATTTCAAATGTAAATAAAGAAAATTTCTAAATAAATAAATAAATAATAAATAAATAAGAAAAAAAATAAAATAAAATTATGGTTACATACTTCTGAATCAGGATACTCCACAGACTGTTTTGTTCAGTTATCCTTTCCAAGAGAAAGTTTTCAAATGAGTTTGCATTTTTATACCCTAGAGGTCTCAATGTTATGTGAATTTTTCCATAAAGTTATCTTTTTTATTGCTCCGGTGCAAAGAGTATGTGTGTGTGTGTGTGTGTGTGTGTGTGTGTGTGTGCATGTATTTGTGTGCATGTGTGTGTGTGTTTCTCATATCTATAGCTGATAGCATTGAGGAACAACCATGTTACCGCCCTAAGGCTATAATGTTTTGAAACCTCCTCTGACAAGCAAAACTAATCTATTAATTTTTATTTCAGTTTCACTTAAATTTTAACAAGTGAAATTTAGTGCAATTCTTTGAGGCACTGTGATACAAGTTGCCTAGAACCTAATTTCTAATACTGTCTTTCTTCCTCTCTGAAAATTCTTTTTTTATGGTATAACATAGAATAGAGTTTATTCAGGGCATGGGGAGGGGAGTTAAGAGAGTAGTAGACGTAAAGAAAGGCAGAGAGGAGGAGAGAGTAGAGAAGTGGAGAGAGGGGGCAAGAGGCAAGAGAGAGAAGCAAGAGAACAAGAGAGGCAAGAGCATAGTCCTTATTGTCTGTTTCTGTGCTCATTCTTATCCTACTTACTCCAACTAGAATGGTAGACTAAGTTCTGCTTATGTCCTTTAGGGATTTCTGTAGACCTTGGTTTCATACTCTTCTTCATTCCTCCTAGAAATCACGTCTGGCTGCCTAAAAACAACATGATTAGGTCTCACTTAGCAGCAGCAACGACTTCATTTCTTGATACCAATTTTCTATATAACTACTTTTCTTGTGGCTATGACCAAGTAGTTAAGAAGAACAAATTTAAGGTAGAAAGGATTTATTTTTAGCTCACTGTTTTAGGGCATACAATCTATCATGTCAGGGAAGTGCTTGATGGCAGACAGATCCATGGTGACCAGGGTGTGTGGCTGCTGCTCCTTAGATAACAGACAGCAGGGATTTGAGAGTTAATTGGGCAGAGAGGAGCTAGGTGATGACTACTAATACCCAGACCCAGTGAACCACTTCTTCTAACCAGGTTCCACTTCTTCAAGGTTCTTCAAAATTCCCAAGCAGTACCATTAGCTAGACACAAACTATTAACACACATAAGCCTATGGAGGATATTTTATACCCAAATGTAGTAACATGTTAATTATATTAGGTACAATTTTAAACATGATATTTTCTACCTGTGAAGAATATGGTAGGAATATATATATTTGTACTATATATATATATATATATATATATATATGTATATATAGCATATACATATATATATGTATATATATATGTATACATATATACATATATATGTTATACAAATAAATAAATTTGTATATATATATACAAATATATGTATTTGCATATATATGCATATATATGTATATAGTTTATATACCAATGCCTTCTGACTGCTTCACATCTTCTAACTTTCCAACTTTCCCTTGGACTTGGATGTGAAAGGCACATTCAAGAACAAATATTCTGGCCTCCTAACAAATATAAGACTCCCCATTATGGCAGGAACTCTGGAGGAAAAGATAAATCACTAGTGCTTTAGGGTTAAGTAAGTTTAATTCTTAGAGAACTTTTCTTAAATTAAGCATACATGTGTTTTCTGGAGTTGGAAAGCAAGTCTACTTTATATCAAACTATAGCATCTTAGGAAATCAAAAGGTCAGGGACTCTCATTATTCCTGAAGCAGATGAAGCCAAACCAGAGGGTTTCCACTTGGTATTCTCCTACTGGGTATTATCCACCTGGATGCTTGTAGTAACTAGTCATCGTATGGCTCACTCTCCTTACAGTGACCCACATGGGTTGTTGCATAGCTGCGATTAAAAATGTCTCTTCTGTGAGCATGAAAAAGTTTCTATATATGACTTCATCAAGTATATTCTGACACTTCAACTATGTAAGAAGAGGAGCTGCAGAGATGGCTCTGTAGTTCAGAGCCCTGCTGCCTCTTCCAGAGGAACTGGATTCAGTTTCCAGCACCCATATGATACTCACAAACACCTGAAAATCTAGTTCTAGGTGATCAAATGCCTCCTGGCCTCTGTGGACATGGCATGTATGTGGTGTATATAATGCAGGCAAAAACACATTCACATAAAATAATACATATCTTAAAAATCTATAAGAAAAACTCAATTTCCCTGCCCTTTCACCTTTTATTACCATGATTTCACTTGACTTCTGTTGTTTCTGTGCTATTTACTTGGTTAGAGCTTTATTTCCCTAAACTACATAGCTTTATATACATTTATCCTTCTTAGTTTTTCTGGTCTGAACACCACCTACAGTCAACAATATATATCTTTCTATAAAAACTAGAAATTTGCTAGATTATTACTAATCATGTTTTCTAAATTTACATTAACTTTTCCCATTTGCAAATGTATAATTTATTGTCATTAAGGAGATTCAGACAACTTTTAAGCAGTGGGTTCATTATGTGAACCCATTGTGTTCTTAAATATAACCAAGTTCCCAGAGGAAGGCTACCAAGGATACTGCTCAGTTTCCTGTTTCTCTCTGTCTGTTTTACAGTTGCTTCAGGAATGGATGGCAGGGCTTTCTATTTCTCTTCCTTGAATGTCGGCTTGGCAAACCTAGCACATAATTCTAGTCTCTTGAGATATTTTTGCATCCTATTTTCTGTCTTGCAATTCATTTACTATTTTACCTAGCTTCACATCAGTCATAAATTTTGGCAAGTGTGTGCTTTTAGCATCTCTGTTCAAGACATTGATAAAAAATATTGAAAAGGATATGATTCAAGATACAGTTTTAAAACCATCACTGGAGACTTGAAACTGGCACTAATTTATTAATCAGAAAAAGTGTTCACAGTTATTAAATCAATTACAGATTTACTTCATAAAACCTTGATCCACTCCATATTTCTTTATTATGTTACAAGGATTATTTAATGTCTCTTTAAATATTGGAAGAATATTCTACTTCTTATAAGCATGCTCTATAGCAAGCTGCCTCCTCTTGCATGTAGAATTTTCTGGTTGATTTGTTCACCCATTCATTCACAAATTTTGTTTATTATCAGATAATGATGGGTTCTTTCTATAGGCCAAGCACTTCCCAGCATGCTAGAAGCCTTACGATGTCAGTCCTACTGAAGATGAACACCATGAAGAGAAAGCACTGTGCTACTGTTCATTCTATGCATGAACACCACGAAAAGACAGCATTGTAATGGCTGTTTGAAATGCACATTTCAGTAGACTACTCCCTGAAACTCTAATATGGTACCTACTACTAGTCTCAGGTGTGGAAGAATTGGGATCATTCTTGAGATACCTTTCAAGCTCTGCCTGGAAAAGAAAGAATAAAGAATGTGTGGAGGTTAATTAAACTCATTGTTTTATGCTAAATAATACCTAAAGAGAAACACCTGGGAGACAGTTTCTGGCCATCAAAGGGTGTTTTATGTCCGATGGAAACTTCCAGACATCTAGATGTTGGTTATATAAGCAAAACTTTTAAATTAAATGCCCATTTTGTCCATGATACATACTAATATCTTTAACAATATGGCACATTTGCATAGTCTCCTTGCTGTGACTCTTTTGCAAGGCATGTTTATGTACAGGTCAACCACATTAGCAGGTATATTAGGCTAGGCTCCATGGAAACAAGTTCTCAGATGGAACAAGGTGTTAGACTAAATAGCTATTAGGAGGAGTACCTACAATGATAGAGGAGAATCGGGTTTTGATGAAGGGAATGCTGAAATTTCTGGAGAAATAATTAGGTACCTTGTTCCAAACCATCTTCTAGAGATGCTTACTCACTTGGTCTTTGGAGAGGAGGGAGATAAGTCTCACTACTCATATACAGCCAAGATACCTGGCCCTTGCAAAATTGGGTAATCCCATATGAGGCATATCTGTTCCACTGAGAGCCATTTATAGAGAGGCATATCTGTTCCACTGAAAGTCATTTATAGAGAGGTTAACCCAGCTGGTTAACCCCCTCACAGCCAACACTTTTGTAATCTAAACACATGCATCTGTCTTCAAAGGGCCTGGAAGACATTCATGATATCTACTATATATGACTAAAGAGAAACAAAAGCACCCAAAAATTCTCTAAAGGAACATAGGCTCAGATTTGTACCAAAGGCCTGTTCTGGTTTTGGTGGACTGATTCTTCAGCACATATGCCTTATTCCATTTCAACTGCTTTCTCATACCTAATACACTGTCCTAGTACAGCTAGCAATCTAGCCTGCTGTCTGAGTTTAACCTTGTAGTCAACATGATGCAGCCGGAAGTCCGTGGCCCAGGAGGCCAGTTGTTAGCCCTCATTCTGAGCATGTCTGCCCTCCTGGAATTAGACCCCCATGTATGAGACAGTCTAACCAAGAGAAAGTCAAGCAGCATCCTAGTTTGGGGTAGAATTGCCATCTACAAGAAGCTACAGAATCTGAATAAGGATCAGACACAGAGCAAACCTAGTAGTATGTGTATAAGCGATTCACAGTTTCTGTCTTCATATCTTGCTCCAGTCTGTGTGGGCTCGTCTGCTTCCATCAGGCATTGAGTTATTTCCACTCCAATTTCTCCATCCCTTGGCATGCTTCTGCTTCAGTAGAAGATTTCAAAGGAGTTAAAAACACAACGTTAAGCATGTATACCTCAGCATCCATAAGCACTTTCAGACTTTCAAGCTTTACTTCTGAAGGTTCACCCTCCTTTAAATGTTCAACTCCCCATCCTGCCTTCCAAAGGATCCAAGAAGTCTGTCTGTGGACAGGTTCATTAACAAATTAATAGAATAATCAGCAGGGCTTTGTGTGCATTTCACAGATAAAAAACTGGTAACAGCATTCTTTGACTCTTTAATGGACTGATAAGCACCAAATATCTGCTCTGTAGCTAAGCTAATCACACAGATAAGGGAGGTTGAATCAATCCTGAGCTCCGCTGAGGTCATTTATAGATGGAGTTGTACCAGCAGTAGCCAGAGGAGCACTCTGGAATGGTGAGCACAGCAAGGAACTGCTAAAGGGAAGGGAAGATAGTAAGGAAAGGACAAACTCTCGAGTCCTTTGCTCTGTGCTAGAAGGGTTCAATGCCCCAGGCTATAAACTGTGGGGCACCAGATGTGCTGGGTAGGAGAGTAGTCCTTTGTAGTTAGTTCTCTCTGCTTTTGAATTGCTTTGCTATCTGATTTGAAAGACTAGAAAGCAAACAATGTTTCTCTCATCCTGCTTTCCCCCCTTCCTGTTTTAAATTGAGAGGACATGATT
The DNA here is from genome assembly GCF_008632895.1 of Mastomys coucha. Classification (NCBI taxonomy): domain Eukaryota; kingdom Metazoa; phylum Chordata; class Mammalia; order Rodentia; family Muridae; genus Mastomys; species Mastomys coucha. The sequence continues at coordinate 22,352,870 of NW_022196906.1, forward strand.
GTGTTTGTGAGTGATGGAGTAATAGCTCATGTATTTTATAGACAATTAAAAAGCATTGGATTTCCCAGGCAGTAGGCATTACCCCATCCTAGCTGGTCCTTGATAGGCCTGTACTTACCTGCTTTATTCTGACAGCTGGGCAGGTCTATTCTTTGCTGATGGCTGCTATGGGCAGGGATAACACCTACAGTAAACCCAGAAAAGACCTTTCCAGGCTACTATATAAACATTTACATCTCTTGCTGTAGAAAGGTGCCTCTACAAGGCTAGAAAGGACACAGTGGCAAAGGCTGTGAGACAGAGAAATGGTGTCTTAATTTTTTTTCCTATGGCTAGGATAAAATACTCTGACACAAATCAACGAATGAAGGAAGGATTTAGTTTGGATGATAGTTCATGGTATGGTCGATCTCAGCAGTGATGTTGAGGTGGCCAGAGCTAGAAGCAGATGATCACATTGATCCATAATTAGAAGCTAGTGGTGATAAACGATTGTTTCTACTCAGTTTCCAATCTCCACTTACACAGTCCAGGGTCTCTGGGAGAGAGTGGCATCAACAGTAGGCAAATCTTCCCACATTATGTAATATCAACCAAGATAATCCCCACAGGCATCCCAAGAGCTTTGTCTAGCAGGTAATTCTACAGTCTGTAAAACTGACAGTTAACAGTAGCCGTCACAGAGGACAGAAGGCACCTTCTAGATTGTAAGTGCTTGAGAAGATGTCGGCCCTTAAACCGAAGTCAAACAGCAGCTTTCTACTGCATCTTATAGGAAAGCTGATATTGAGTTTTAAATTATTAGTTAGTATTTGGGTAATGTGACAAAAGCTAACTGATGCCTGTGCTAGTCTGAAGGAGAATGCCTCCTATAGGCTTATGTATTTCAATACTTGGGTCTTCTATCATGAAACTATTTAGAAAGGATTAGAAGGCATGGCTTTACTGGAGTAGGCATGTCAAGGGGTGGACTTTGCAGTTAAATAGCCATACTATCTGCTCCCCTGCTCTCCAATTCCTGCTTGTGGATCAGATGTAAACTCTTTGTTACTGCTCCAACATCATGTCTACCTGCTTCAACCCTGCTCTCCATGATGATCGTCTTGAACTCCATTACTTTCTGGAACTATGAATCCCAAATTAAATGCTTTTGACAGTGACTGCCAGTCAGAGGATCAGGTCTCCATAATCTTATGTGCATTGCTCTTGTTTAACTCTCTGTGCCTTTCAAAGAATTAACCATCCATGATACACACATTCCAGGCAGAAGGAAGACAGACAAGCATGGATTAAAAAAGTACTGTCTCTTTAAGGGCTTGTCCTAGAAGCTGCATATGTCTTGTGAGACCAACTGCAGCCAACCCAAGAGATGTCTGGAAATTGCAGTATTGTATGATTAAAGGCAAAGATAAGAATAGATTCTGAGTTACACTTCACAGTCTCTGACCTCCATGGCCAGGGGAATGCCCATCTCCTAAATGAAGGCATTCATAAAGTACCATTTTCAAAAGGAAAGAAAGGTTTGGGAAAGAAGAGATCCACAGAAGACGTCCATGGGAGAATCTGGGTTAGATGTGTGTACACAGTGATAAGTATCTATCTATGCCTAATAGTCTTTCTCCATGGATCACTGAACCATGGTATGTGGCATAAAGATTTGTGCTAGATCTATAGTCCCTAAGGATGGTGTCATACCTCTCTTCAACCCTAAATTCATTTTAAAGTACATTTCATTATGGAAGTAGAAAAAATCTAATCTAAATTGGCCTCAGCCAATATGAGCTAACATGTGTTCCTATAGGAGAGATAAATACATGGGGGAGAGAAGATGATAAAGGAATAGGAATAAGAAAAAGATTCATTTAGACAGAAATCTGAGAAACTGAATCTGTACTTACTGAAGTGTACTTACTTCATCTTCACAATTATATTACTTCCAAGCAATCTAGAGTCTAGCAATAATCCATCCATCCATCTGTCCATCCATCCATCCATCCATCCATCCATCCATACATCCACCAACCTGCCCCACAGTGATCTCTTTTAGAATCTCCTCCTCTAAGGTATTAAGTTTGGCAACAGAGATGTAGTGGAAAATGTAACATAAACAGGTTACAGAACTAGACAATTGAGTACTAGAGAAGGCACCAGACTTTTTTTTTTTTAATATTTGAATCTCATGTTAACCTTCATAGGAAACCAGTAAAGATTTTATGTATGAATGGTTTTATGTATGTGACATACATAAAATCTTATACAGGCTCTAACAACAGAGAGGAAGGATGGAACAAATAATAGTAAAGAAGGGAATCCTGCCCAAAGATTACATGGGGATGGTGGTAATGTTAGAATTATTATAAATTGGAGAAAAGACTGTATTAAATAAGCAGTAAACATTAGTGAAGTACTCAGAAATATCACAGCTCATCTTTTTCAATTTAGGACATGGCACTGAAAGCAAGTTATCTCATTCCAACAAGGGGTAAGTGGGCATCAGGTATAGAAGAAGTCAGGTAGCATGATCTAGTTTCTAACCCTCTCTCATGTGACCAGAGTAAATTATATCAGAGACTGGCTAATTTGGGCTTATATCAAGATGTGCTTTTGCCATGATCTGAATATGCCCCCTATAGCTCATATGCTCGAAACTTCACCCCAAATGCAGTCTAAAGTTTTATTTCCTTTCCTTTCTGTTGTGTTCTTTCCTTTGTTCTTTGCCTTCTTCTGTGGGTTGATGTGGACTGAAGGCTATCACTAGATACATGCACACTGCTCTTCAGTTTTCTAGCCTCCCAATTCACAAAACAAATACATTCCTATTGTTCATAAATTTCCCTGGACTATGAAAATGCACACAAGCATAAGAAGTGCTACAGGGTTAGAGGGCATAAACAAGATGAAGTGGCAATCCACTGCAGAAGATGTTTTCTACCAAGCTCACCACAGACTCTTCCTCCCTACCTTACATTTGATTGCCAATTGCCAGAAGATAGGCAGCTTTACAACTGATTCCAATGAAGGATAGACCAATTAATAAAACATTAACATCACAGGCATCCAGAAAAAAAGAAAACACTTAGACAAAAATTAAACAACTCAGCCACAAATCTCACTTTCTTTCCTCTCTGAAGTCTGTAAGAAATATAATAACATCTTAAGGGATGGTGACCTTGAGATCAACTTCCAGGTAAGTCAGGTGGAAAAAGCAGACATCAGACATCAGACAGTAGAGTGAGTTCCATATTCCAGGATGCCTGCTTCTTCTGAGAAAGGTGTAGGTATCTACCTTCCTTTTAAATGAGAAGAGAGCTAACAATTTCACTTCCTTTTCATCCTCACCACCACTTTCCAAGCTGATCTTTCCCTCCATATTCAGTTTGGTCAAAGATGTTAGCTACTTGGCTTCTTGGAAGGGTCAATGACCTTTTGGATTGACCCAGTTCTTACATGGTAGTGTGATGGGCTCTGCTAATCTATGCATCCAATGTTCAGTGGGTAAGGGAGACTGACTGTAATGCTTGTCCAAAGTTCGGGAGGAAGTAGAAGATGTTTGGCATTTAGAATGGATCCCTGGTCTATTCTTGTATCCATATCTTGGAGGAGTTCTGTACTAGGAAGAGTATAATGAACATTCAATTAATCTAGACTTCATCTTCTGTGGCCTTCAGAAAGTTAGATATATAGGAAATAGAGAGGTTACTTCATTACCATAAGTAATAGATTGCAATGTTTTCTTAGTGTAATATTTAATCTTTATTTCCTTGACTGGATTTAGGCTCACCCAGGAGGCTTATCATGTTTATGTCTTGATACATGTATTTAATAAGGCTTAATTGAGACAGAACAATACACCCTGACAGTGATTTACCATCCTATGGACTGAGAGAAAGGGTACAGGGACAGTAGACCAGACAAGCACTCCTTCTCTGTTTCCTCTTTACTATGATGTTTTGCCTAAGTGCTGGAGCTGAGTGACCGTGGACCAAACATCTGAATATATCCTTCATCTCTTAAGTTGTGACTTCTAGGGTTTTGGTGATGATAAAAGTAATTAATATATGTAGTCCATTCCTGAAAAATAAAAACTTCTCTGGGCTGATACTCCACTTCAAAAAGAATAATACTCAAGTAATATAAGCTGTCATTTCTAGAGTAACTAAGTGTCAGCTATATGGCCTAAAGGTAGCTTTCCTGGTTGCCTATGCTATCTTTTCCTTTTCTTTTTGTGAATGAAATAATTTCTGAAACTTATCAAAGTGGTGATGAATATAGTCATGGATACCTGTGTAGGAGCAACGCAGATATTTTATGTAAAAAAAAAAAAAAAAACTGATGGAAAAAAAGTGAAGAAGGTGCTTTTTAGAGGCTTGGCTGGAGATGGGGACATTGTGGCCACAGCTGAGAGGAAGCTAATAGGTGGACAAAGACAGACTTTGAGGAGAAGCATGAGGTCATGTTGTACTGGCCGAATGACACTGAATTAGATTTCTAAACCCATGGAAACCATTGTTGTTTTAAGGCATTGAATCTGTGCTAATTGGTCGTAGCACCCACCAGGAACTGATATAAACTCTAACATGTTTCCAATTTAAAGGGAATTTAGCTAACGGGTTAATTCTCTTTAAGTTTCCCACTCCACATTTTTATTTCAAATCTTTGTCATGTTAGTTTTCACAGATGAAAGAAGAGATTATGTTTAATATTTTATAGTCTATCAGAAAATCACTTTGATTTTTCTATCTCATTATTTCTGCACTGATATACAGAAGATAATGCTTATAATCGTGGAGTTGTTTTAAAGTTCAAATGAGATCAAGTGGTTAAGAGTCATTACCAAGCTGTCGAGCACTGTGAAAAGTGTGGTATAAGGTCTTATCAGATTGATTAACTGATAAAATAACCTCCAGTCAATCATTTAATGCTCTTTTGCCACCCCCATACATACTCTGTTATCTGGAAAAGTAATGTACTTAGTGCTAAGGGATAGGGAGGTAGCTCAGCTAATAAAGGTCTTGCTACACAGCGAAAGTATCTGAGTTCTATACTCTGATTTGAGTACAAATGACCCCATAAGCTCATATATTTAAATACTTGATCCCCAGCTCACAGAATTGATTGGGAAAGATTAGGAGCTATGGTTTTGTTGGAGGAAGTATCTTGCTGCATGTGGGCTTTACAGTTTAAAAATTCCCATGCCACATTTTCTGTATCCATTCCTCTGTTGAGGGACATCTGGGTTGTTTCCAGTTTCTGGCTATTATAAATAAGGCTACTATGTGTCCACATAGTGGAGCATGTGTCCTTATTACATGTTGGAGCATCTTCTGGTTATATGCCCAGGAGTGGTATAGCTGGGTCCTCTGGTAGTACTATGTCCAATTTCCTGAGGAACTGCCAAACTCATTTTCAGAGTGGTTGTACCAGCTTGCAATCCCATCAGCAATGAAGGAATGGTCCTCTTTCTCCACAACCTTGCCAGCATCTGCTGTCACCTTAGTTTTTGATCTTAACCATTCTGACTCATGTGAGGTGGAATCTCAGGGTTGTTTTAATTTGTATTTCCCTAATGACTAAGAATGTTGAACATTTCTTTAGGTGCTTCTCAGCCATCCAGTATTCCTCAGTTGAGAATTCTTCGTTTAGCCCTGTACCCTATTTTTTAATAGGGTTATTTAATTCCCTGGAGTCTAACTTCTGGTACATTTACACAATGGAGTACCACTCAGCTATTTTTTTAATTGATTTAAGTTTTATTGCATTATGATGAGAAAAGATACATAATTTCAGTTTATCTGAATTTGTTATCATTTAAAAACCTATTTTAAGTAAATAGAATTACATCACATTCGTCTTTCACTTTTGTACCCCAACTCCTCTCAGAGACCCCCCTTCAATATTTGCGATACCTTTTTGTCATATTCTTTAAAATTTACAAAATATTGTAAAAATAGAAATGAGTAGTATAAAAGTTGCTTGAAATGAAACAATCAAACAGTCTTATGTAGATGCTTGTCTGCAGCAATACTGAAAATACATATGTTTTTTTAATATAAGTTTTAAATAACTCCAAACATATTAGGTATATATTTTAAAATAATATATCACTATTAGTTTTTTAAATGAACATAAATAGATAAAGTCTTCTTGTTTGTTTTGTTTTGTTTTGTTTTTAGTAGAGTTTAAAATCTTGGCTCTTACTGTGGTACAAGCCCAAAATAAGAACAATTTTTAGACACTGGAGTTCATTGTAATAAGACTTTACTTTAATGCCCCTCACATCACCAAAGGATTTTACCTCCCTAGTAGCTAAGCTAAGAGTTGACAGTTCTGCTGTGTCAAGGAGTGAATTGTAGGCACGATTTTTGGATACAGATTTCCTGCTATGGTCAAAGCTATTGTCTTCATTCTCATCTCACAGAGAACAGGTTACATTCATTTAAGAAATGGTGTATGTATTAAGATGTTCTATCTGAAATAGTGTGTGTATTGAGATGGTCTATCCGTGAAGTCATTCATCAACTGTTTCAATGGACAATGGTTCTGCTTGGAGGTTGGCACAGACATTAGGTAAGGGTAAGAATCTGGTTCATTGGCTGTGATGATTTTGAAAAGCATTCATCTCAGAGAAAGAGTAACTTATAAAGTTATTTTCTTCAAAATTGATACAAAAGTTACAAACATCAAGCAAGGCATTCAGTCTCCCTCTTTGTTGTTCTCTTATAAGCCACCTCCCAAGTTAATTGTTTATGTTTCTTTTGACTGTATAAATAATTTTGAAATATGTAAGCTGTTCTGAAAAACATAATATAGTGTAAAAACATCAAATAAACAATCCTGCTAATAGAAAGGTTGAGATAGGAGAAGCATGGTTTCAAGACCATTATGTGGTACCCAGCAAGACACCGTCAGGTACAAACAAGCAGAAAGTGTATATGGATTGTACAATATTGGACCTATTTCTCCAAGTACCAAATTAGAAAGACCACCAGATGATAGCCAACAAATTTCCAATTCCTTATACTTTTGAATTTGAATCAATTAGGATATGTTGGTAATACTAATTTTCATATTAAGAGATATTAAGAAAAAGTAATTGTTACTTCCTGCTCTTTTTGTTGTTAGAGGTAGCATTATGTTTGTGTGGGTTTGTTGAAAGGTTACTTTTTTGCTTTTTCTAGGGTGTAGTTTTGCTCCTTATGTTGGTGTTTTCCCTCTATTATCCTTTGTAGGGTTGGGTTTGTAGAAAGATATTGTTTTAATTTGGTTTAGTCATGGAATATCTTGTTTTTTCCATCTATGGTAATTGAGAGTTTTGCTGGGTATAGTAGCCTGGGCTGGCATTTGTGTTCTCTTAGGGTCTGTATAACATCTGCCCAGGATCTTCTAGCTTTCATAATCTCTGGGGAGAAAGAAGTCTGGTGTAATTCTGATAGGCCTGCCTTTATAGGTTACTAGACCTTTTTCCCTTACTGCTCTTAAAATTCTCTGTTTAGTGCATTTGGTGTTTTGATTATTATGTGATGGGAGGAATTTCTTTTCTGGTCCAGTCTATTTGGAGTTCTGTAGGCTTCTTGTATATTCATGAGCATCACTTTCTTTAGGTTAGGGAAGTTTTCTTCTATAATTTTGTTGAAGATATTTACTGGGCCTTTAAGTAGGGAGTCTTCACTCTCTTCTATACCTATTATCCTTAGGTTTCCACTTCTCATTGTATCCTGGATTTCCTGGATGTTTTGAGTTAGGAGCTTTTTGCATTTGCGTTTTCTTTGACTGTTGTGTCAATGTTTTCTATGGTATCTTCTGCCCCTGAGATTCTCTCTTCTATCTCTTTTATTCTGTTGGTGATGCTTGCATCTATGACTCCTCATCTCTTTCCTAGGTTTTCTATCTCCATGGTTGTTTCCCTTTGTGATTTCTTTATTGTTTCTATTTCCATTTTTAGATCCTGGATGGTTTTGTTCATTCCCTTTACCTGCTTGATTTTGTTTTCCTGTAGTTCTTTAAGGGATTTTTGTGTTTCTCTTTAAGGGCTTCTAGCTGTTTACCTGTGTTCTGTATTTCTTTAAGGGAGTTATTTATGCCCTTCTTAATGTCCTCTATCATCATCATGAGAAGTGATTTTGAATCCGATTATTTTTTTTTTAATCTGATTCTTGATTTCCTGGTGTGATGGTGTGTCCAGGACTTGCTATGGTGGGAGAATTGGGTTCTGATGCCAAGTAACCTTGGTTTCTGATACTTATGTTTTTATGCTTGCTTCCCGCTATCTGGTTATCGTTAGTACTACCTGCCCTGGCTAAATCAGACTGGGGCTTATCCTTCCTGTGATCCTGGTTGTGTCAGAACTCCTCAGAGTCAAGCTGTCTCTGTGATCCTGTGATTCTGGGATCCTCTGATCCTGGGTGTGTCAGAGCGCCTGGGAGTGAAGCTTCCTCTGGGTGTTGTGGTACTGGCTGCAAAATTTGCACCCAAGGTCTGCTTAGGGAACTGGCCCAAACAGTCTGGAAGCAACCTGTGACCCTACTCAGCTATTAAAAACAATGAATTTATAAAATTCTTAGGGAAATGGATGGATCTGGAGAATATCATCCTGAGTGAGGTAACCTAGTCACAAAAGAAAGTGGTATGTACTCACTGATAAGTGGATATTAGTCCTGAAGCTCAGAATACCCAAAATACAATCCACAAACCACAAGATACTCAAGAAGGAAGACCAAAGAGTGGATACTTCATTCCTTCTTAGAAGGGGAAACAAAATACCCATGGAAGGAGTTGCAGAGACAAACTATGGAGCAGAGACTGAAGGAAGGAAATCCAGAGACTGCTCCACCTGGGAATCCTTCCCATATTCAATCACCAAACCCAGACTTTATTGTGGATGCAAGCAAGTGCTGGCTGACAGGAGCCTGATATAGCTGTCTCCTGAGAGGCTCTGACAGTACTCAACTAATACAGAAGTAGAGGCTCACAGCCATCCATTGGACTGAGCACAGGGAAGGAGCTAGAGAAAGGACCCAAGGAGCTGAAGGGTTTGCAGCCCCTTAGGATGAACATCAATGTGAACTAACTAGTACCCTCAGAGCTCCCAGTGACTAAATCATCAACCAAAGAGTACACATGGTGGGACTCATGGCTCCAGCTACATATGTAACAGAGGATGGCCTAGTCAGTCATCAATGGGAGGAGAGGCTCTGTGAAGGTTCTATGCCCCAGTGTAGGGGAATGCCAGGGCCAGGAAGTAGGAAAGGGTGGGTTGGTGAGCAGGGGGAGGGAGAAGGAAACGATGTTGTTTTTTTTCTGAAGGGGGAACTGGGAAAGGAGATATGATTTGAAATGTAAATAAAGAAATTATCTAATTAAGAAACAAACAAACAAACAAAGCCCATGCCATTTCCGGCATGTTCTGTTTTTATCCATGCTTATGGGCCAGGATGTAAGCTCTCAGCTTTAGCTCCTGCACCATGTCTGTCTGCCTGCTATGATTCTTCCTTCCATTATGGTCATGTACCCATCCTCTGAGACTGTAAGTCCAATAAACTCTTCATTCTATATGTTGCTTTTGTCGTGGCATGTGCAGAGCAACAGAGAAGTAGCTCAGGCACATTCCCTAATACTCATATAAAGCTGGGTACAGCATTAACTGATTTTAGAGACAGGAGGATCCCTGAGGTTTGCTGGTCAGCCAAGCTAGCCAAAACAGTGAGTCAGGTTTAGTGAAGGAACCTTGTCAG
>NW_022196906.1:22362610-22405519 GCF_008632895.1 Mastomys coucha
AGCCTAAAGAAGTTTGTAATGGACTCTCATGGCTAATGCTCCCTTAAAACCAGTGACCATGATGTTGTAGACAGACTAATGCTTAGATCTTCTAACAGCCAAGCCTAGGTAGAGGACTCAGCTTTTCTTTAACACTTGCTGAAATATTTTTCTGTCAGTTTGGCCTAAAAAACTGGAAGCCTTTCCCTCCTTAGTCATGCCAACTTTGAGAAAGAAGTAGCCACCTTCCTCAGTAGCACATGAGACTTTGATGCACCTGTGCATGCTGGGATGTGTATGTTTGGGGAACAAATATAAGGACTTCTCCCCAGTTCATCATTGTGATCAGCAGGGGTTAGTTTTATTCTTCTCTTTTTAAAGGCTCCTGTCCACCATTCCCCATCTTTTTGCAAGTATGCATCTGTTCCATAAACACACATTTGTAGGCCGTTGGCTTACTCTTTGAATACAAATGAGATTGTTTTCTGTGCTTGTACTCACCTGCTCTAGGGACTTTCATGGTTCTTAGTAGATTTTGGTACCATAAGAAAGGGTGTGAGTTACAGTTGTGGGCTTGGGGTTCCCTTTGAAGGGGATTTGAGAGGTGCTGTTGTTAAGTACTTGGCTCCAAAGAGGGTACTATACAGAAAATATCCAGGTTTGTACTCTGAAGTCTTAATGGATTTCTTTGTTAACCTTAGTTTTTTGAATACACTCTCTTAATGAAATGTCTATGCAAAAATGATGGGTTTCCAAGACACTGGTACATTCAATGCAAACAATGCCTCCTGAAACAGGTACCATGTGAGACAGAAATGCTTGAGGGGACTGGGGTTGTCATATTGAAAAAGAAGGAGGGAGGGATGGCCACACTCTGCCTGGAGATAGATCCCTGTCTGCTTTCCAGTGTTGCCAAGGGAACCACCTGAAACTCCACTCTGTTCTATCTGGTAGCTCCTTCTATGGGGGAGGCTCCAGCTGTTTAAAGCCAGGTTGGCAGCCTCTTTGGCTCCTGAGATCTTGACATTTCTGACGCCCGCTTCTGGCTGCACCACATGGGCATAGTCGCGGCAGCATGCAGTGCAACAAGAAAAACCTAAATTTAAATGTTAAAAAGCTTTTGTTCATTACCAGTGGCATTTCCCCCCCTCCCCATTTGTCACTTGGAGCAGAGCTGTGACTCTTTTAATATCAAACAAATAATAAGCTCCTTCTAAAGTGATTTTTCTGACAAGGAGCTCAATATATTAAACTTTATCTATATTTTAATAGCCAATTTCACACCAAACTGCCTTCTTAATAATGTATTTACCACCTGGGGATATTATTCCAACCCATCTGGAAAGAATTGGAAATTAACTGTCCCTAAACTGGGTCTGTGTGTGTTTTACACATGCTGTAGAAAACAGCGGTGTCATTGCTAGGGAGGGGGCCTGGGGCCACCACCTAGGGAGGGTGAGATCTGGAGGAGAAGCGATAGTGGGCTTAGAGACACAGACTCTGTCTTCAGAGGCAAAGCTCATCTGGTGATGAGCCAAGAAGGATCACGGGGAGGTAAGGCAAGGCTTTGCGGGGAGCAAGAGCCTGTCCAATGGTATCTGAAAGGAAAGACTTCCTGTGAGCCAACTAGCAACTAGCTTGACCCAGAACATGTTTCTCAACTCACCTCTTGATGCCTTGTGTTTGGGAAGAAGAGGTTCAGCTGGGTGACTTTAGGGAGACTGTGGGTGTGTATTGATAAAAATATAGATGCACAGTGGGAGTTTTGGGCTTGTTGTGCATTTGGGTTGCTGTAGCAAAATGCCATAAACAAAATAATAACTTTTAAACAAAGGAGATCTGCTTCTCACAGTTCTGACAGGCTAAAGGGTTTCCATAGGGGCAGCACTAATTTTGCTGTCTAATAAAGATATGTTCTCCGGTGCCTTCTTTTGTTCTGTCATGACTTAGCTTAGGGTTCTGCTGGGGCATCTTTTGCAAGGTCACTAATCCCACTCATGAAACTCTGTCCTCATGACACCATTAAATCCTATGGGCCTATGGACTTGAAAGTGTTGATATTTTCACATATGAATTTGTAGAGCTCACTAAGGTTTGAGGAAACCATCATGCAAATCATAGCAGGGCTCTCTATAAAAATGCTTTATATATAGTTGTGCTAGTTAATTTTCATTGCTATGACAAAACACTCAAGAAAAACATTTTAGAAGGGGGAACATTCATTTGGGTCATGGTTTCAGAAGATACAGTCTATGGCTGCTTCATCCAATTGCTCTCAGCTAAGGTAATACTGTATACATCTTGGTAGTGAGGAACACCGATTAAAGAGAGAGGAAAAGGAAGTCTGCAGACTAGCTTTACCCTTCAAAAGTCTACTACCGATAGGACCACCAGGCCTTTTAATAGCCTATTAGACTACAAGCTCATGAATGCATTAATCCTCTGATGAAGTCAGAGGTCCCATGATTCAGCTGCTTCTCAACAGTGCCACCAGCTGGAGACCAAGCTTTCAATACATACACTACATTATCCAATCCATAAGCTGTGTCTAACACAATGTGAATTATTTGGAAAATTATTGTTTCTCATTCTTACTAATTCATGCCTATGGCAACTGACAAGGACTGACAGATCCTAAAGAAGTAATAAAGAGTAAAAGGCTTGGGAGAAGACAGAAATGCTTTGCACTACAGAGGGGTTTGGAGAATGAATAGGCCCAGAAGCCATAATAAGGACTAAACATAACACACACAGGCTCTGTCCAAGAAGAAAATGAAACATTATCTTGTGGATTGACATATGTCCAACAAAGCTTTGGGGGTGGTTGTGGTGAATTTGGCACAGTTCATGCAATGAAATTCTTCTGACATTGTCAAACACCCATTTTAAGGGAAAAGGCATACATTATCATGGGATGATGCTCCAAGTTCTTTACTGAATATAACTGTGAAAGAGAAGAAGATATGGCTGTTTCTTGTGGGATTCACTGCATCTCAAGAGCCCTAAACATCTTCTCTGGCCATATGATACAAAGATAAGATAATAGAAGTATCTGTAAGCATCACATCCATGTGCTATCTAGTAAATAAACCAAAATTAGTTTTTTTAGGACCAGAAAATCTTGACTCTAAACACAATGTGAATCTTCAATGTTAACTGAACACTCATGACTTTGAGAAGGGCCATGTGGAGAAAAGCTAATTTTTAAGAAATTCTGAGGATATAAAATTTAGCCCAATATCATCTGGAAAAAAAAGCACCAGGTTCAAGATGTGGTTCACGTAGGTCAGATCTTCAAGTATTAGAGCAACTTAATTTTGTAGGAGAAGAATTAATATTTGTGGGAATGATACAGGCTTTTCAGAGAAGAAATATAAGATAGGCTTGAATTGACTTCTGTGAGACAGCTCCAACTAGCTGCCTTCTGTAGCGGGAACAATGTGGTAAGTCCTGCTCCAAGGCTTCCGTTGCCCATCCTCAGCACTGGGCCCCTTTCCTGTTGCCTACAGATCCCATGCGTCTATAACATACCTAGGTAGAAACTATGTGGCTGTCATGCTTAAAAGTTAGCACTGCCTTAACTGGTCCCCCAGTCACTTCTGAGCTGTGCACATTACAAGCAGATGGTAGGAAAAGGCACACTAGACAGGGCACTCCGCATGTTCAGTCAGTAAAATGAACATGGATCAGCACAGAATGGAAAAGGATTACAAAGCAAGAGAAGCCATTTGGGAGTTATGGTGGCTTGCCCTGAAAGCATAGCTGTGAAAAGCCAGACAACAGTGATATTAGAACTCTCTGTTCCCTAGTATTGTGACTCTGTTTCCTTCCCAGAGAGGAAGCACTAGTGTGCTGGTGTGTGTGAAGGGGAGAGGACATGAGTGGCAGCTCTATTCCAGGTTTTGGCGACCCAGGAGTCATTAGCAAATAGGAAAACTAGCTGTGACAGACAGATCGAGGAAGAGAGGGGTGAAAGCGTCCTTTAATTCCACATGTGAAGGTGTGCAATGCTGACAGTTACCTGGGGACCCAGAGATACCAGGCTCCCTAACTTAATCAGACAGATAATACAAGCAGCAGCAGTGGAGGCCATACCAGGAAATGTGGGACAATAGGAGACTGCCCTCTGGGCCTTGTGCAGTGACGGAGATAATAAACGATATAAAAATCTGTCACTGAGAGATAAGTGATGAATTAGAATCAATTATATGTTTAAAATAATAGACATTCACTTCTTCCCTACTGCAAATGGGATGGTTTGGAGTGGCCTCACAGGTCCTAAGACAGGAGTGATGCTCTGTGGTGTTCCTCTTTACCAGCCAGACTAAAATTTTCACCCAGACAGACTTCATCTGTTTGTCTGTTTCTTTGTTTCAAGAAATGAAAACACACAGAAACTCATGAGCTGAGTTCCTCAGTTTACCCCTCTTCTCACTGCTAACTGTGCCTTTACATCCCCTTCCAGTGGAACCATCGGATGAGTGTAGGAGGGAAGGGCTCCCAGGCAAGGAATATGCTCTGAGCCTTTGCTCTTCTTCCTGTAAAACATGTGTTATAACCCAGTCTGTAATGAAGATGAACATCTGTGAAAATATGCTAATTTCTATGTGCGGTTCTAAAGTGGAACATACAGTACTACAAGTAGATTTGAGATGTTTGCTGAAGAAGTCTAGTTTTGTTCCCCACTGTCTCTCCCTTTTGCTTCTCTACTTTCTTGTCTAATGATGTGAACACTGTGAACATTGGAGGGAAGGAAGGGAGGCAGAATGGAAAGAGGATGGGAGTGAGAAAGTTTTAGCTTCTTTAGCACTTAGGATTCCAATTTGCTCTGTTCTTTCATAGTAACATACTTATATCACTATGGTAGGTGAGACCATTACAAGTATTTGCTTACATCCTAGATCCAGTTCCTATCTTTATACTGAACACAATAGTTTACCAAGGCTGTCCTAGAACCCCACTATACCAACCATCTTCTTTCTCCTGTCTGCCTAGAAGTTTCTATTGAGTCTTTAAATGACCATGGCTTAATTTTGGCAAAGTTCTGTGAGACTACTGTTCTCTTCTTGGTAGGAAATGCTCTCTCCTTCTTTACAACTTGGCTGAAATTTACTCATCTGATTATGTTGTGTTTACTATACACCTCCAGACTCCAAGAGAGAAAGTGGGAGTTAGGAAATGTTTTGGGTTTTATGTATTGTGTGGGTTCCTTTGTTTTGTCCACTGAATACAAACTAGAGTCACCTGGAAAAAGGAAACCTTGACTGAGGCTATAGTCAAGGCTGTGGGTGCTATGTCCCCTGCATGAGGAGCATTAAGGTGTATAAGAAAGCAGGCTGAGGTGGGTGGGTGGGGGAGCACCCCCATAAAAGCAGGGGGAAGGGGATGGGATAGTGGGTCTCCAGATGGGAAACCTGGAAAGGAGATAACATTTGAAATATAAATAAAGAAAACATCCAATAAAAAAAAGAAAAGAAAAAGAAAGAAAGAAAAAGAAAGCAGGCTGAGCAAGACAAAGGCGAAAAAGTCAGTAAGCAGTATTCCTCTATGGTTCTGCTTCCAGGTTCCTGCTTGAGTTTCTGCCCTGCCTTCCTTCAATGATGGACTCTTATGGTGCTCTATAAGCCAAATAAACCCATTCCTTTCCAACTTACTTTTGGTCATTGTGCTTGTCACGGCAACAGAGGCCAAATTATAAGACATTGCTAGGTATTTATTGTTGCATATCAAGAATCAATGGTGTTTTTAAAGCTTCAGGTGTAGCTACTGACAAGTGAGGGTTGCTGTGGTTCATTTGATTTTGAGCTTACTTGTGAAAAGTGTCCAGTAAGAGATGCTAAGCATGCCTTTGAGTATACCTGTAAGGGTGCCATCAGAGTTTCCTAAGAGAGGCCACCTTGAATATGATTACATCAAAGGCCAGGATAGGATTATGTGGCAAAGGGAGAGCAGTACCTGCAATTCTCTGCTCTCCCAGTGTTGGCAGAATTTGCATCACCATGACAAAGACCCAGGGAAAACAATCTGAAGAAATTTATTTGCTTGGGTGCAGGGCTTAAGGGGGTTTATTCCTTGTGTGCTCAGCCACATGGGCTTGGGCAGAACATCCTGGCAATGGGATCAGGTGATGGGGAAGATTATGCACTTTTGACAGCTCAGTAGCAGAAAGAGGGGGAACCAAATATACCCATCAAAGACATCTCTAGATACTTATTTTCTCTAGCACTGTCCACTGCCCAAAGTTCTCCCCTCATCCTCCAAACAGAGCACCTGGATAGGGACCAACTTCAATACAAAGGCCCATAGAGGATATTTAGTGTCAAGCTTCAACTCTCTGTCTGATGGTAGCCCTAAGGAAATTGCCTGATTTTGGCCCTCCCTGCCCACCCTGCCATGGTGCTCAGCCTCATCCTGGTCCAGAAGCAGCAGTGCAGACTGACCATGGACTGAAACCTCCAAACGGATGAGACAAGAGAAATCTTACTTGCAAGTTGCTCCATCAGGCATTTTGTCACAGCAATGAAAAGTCTAGTACTGGCATTGCAATAATAGCATTCTATTCCTAAGGCAATTCATTAAATGATGCACAGTGGCAGTATCCAGAGAGCCCTAGACAATCCACGGTTGCTGATATGAAAATCCCTTCAAATAGCACTCTTGTTTACTTTGATTACACACTAATGGTGTCCACCTGATTATGAACATATTGTGGACAGGGATGATGTTGCCCACATCATGTCCAAGCCCTGGATTTGAAAGCAGCTTCAATACTTTTAATGTACACTATATCGAAAGGACATTGAGCTCACAAGTTACCTACTGGTCCCCAGACATTTATTTCAACTAGCACAGACTGCAAACACAGCTTTACACTTGAAAATCCCTATCTGGGTCTTTAACCATCTGTGCCCAAAGCAGTTGCTTGTATGTGGGCTGGCTGTGTTAAAACAGGTCATGTGCATACTTCTCTAGGTGAACTAGGAAAGCTGGGTACTGCCTTGGAGGCAGCTCCGGGCTCTCCCAGCTCCTCCCCTTTCTCTTAACTCCTCCTCTGCGCACTCATGCTGACCTGGTAGATTCTCAGTCTTTTGGAAAGGCTTGTATTAAAAGTTTCATTAGAGAATCACGCCAGGGTTTTTAAACAGCAGCGTTCTAGCTGTAAAGGCTTGGAAGCAGTCCCCGAGTGTGCACCAGGAGTGGGCTGATGGTGGCGGTGCCAGCCACTGCAGCGCGCTGGGACTCCCGCCCTGAATCTTATTTACATTGGGACTAACAATAGCTCTGCAGCCTGGCTATAAATAATTTCTGGGGAAGAGTTGTCTAATTAAACGTGCAGCAGTAAGGAAAGTGCTTTAACCACAAGGCTGGTGTCCTAATGAACGTAATCACTGTATGGGGACAGCTCAGGAATCACATCCAGGCACCTCCCTGTGGAGGCAGGGAGGTAGAGGGGAAATTCGTAGGAAGAATTTCCAATCAATATTTAATTGTGCATTGTGTTAAACTCGTTTAAGGTCCTCTTTCTCCTTCTCTTTCTTCATGCCAAGAGGTAAAAAAGATTTGAAAATGTCGCTCTTAGGATGGCTTGAGCCTCAGATTCCAGTGGGAGAATTGTCTCCAAGTTTTCAATGCACGGCAATTACTAGGATACACACAAAAATATTAATTAATAAGTGGCTTGTAAATTCTGATGGGTGCTGAATTTAAAGAAAAAGAAGTGTAAGGTCTAATTAAGGTTTTATTCTGCCTCTGTCAATGGCAGCTCCAGACACCAGGCCCTTTAGGGCCTGGACAGTAAGTA
Source organism: Mastomys coucha (assembly GCF_008632895.1). NCBI lineage: Eukaryota > Metazoa > Chordata > Mammalia > Rodentia > Muridae > Mastomys > Mastomys coucha. The sequence continues at coordinate 22,370,391 of NW_022196906.1, forward strand.
TCCTGTGTCCTTTGACCTCTCCACATCAAGCATTGGGAAGATAAGTCTATTCCCACTGGGATACAGGAAATGAATTGTCATCAGTGCAGGGACAGCATGCTTCTGCCAATGTCTGAGCTACTGTGAGAAGATCAGCAAGGAAGGCCAGGGCAGCCATGCTTGCTTCTGCTTCAGTGGATACTGAATCAGCCTGAGGGAGAAGTCTGTAGGATACAGGGTGGTATTCTTTCCTTGTTACTTACAACACAGTTCTGAGGATAAAGAGGGGACCATGTGAGAAAGAATGCCATGTCATCGAGTTAATGTTTATAAGTAATGTAAGAACCGTATACACAAATATCTTCAAGGACATAGTTAGAACATGTATATAGCGATATTAGGTGGGTTGATAGGTCTATGTGTGTGTGTGTGTGTGTGTGTGTGTGTGTGTGTGTGTGTGTGTGCGTGTGCTTGTGAGTATATGAGTGAGCTTGAGCACTCACATGCCTTGGATATAGACTAGCTATGACATATTGCTATGGTAACCTGCATGCTCTTGAAGACTAGTTTAATCTTGGAAAGAGAGTATACATGTGTACAGGTACCCCAGGCCAAGATGCATAGAAACAGCAGGCCAACGCCCACTCCATGTACCCTTGATAGTCAGAGATAAAGGAGTTAAGTGTGGATACCTGTGATGAATCAAATTCACCACTGGATGTCAACGTTGCTCTAGCTAATTAGAAAACCTGCAGAAATCCCATTCTAACTTATATCGGGGATAGGTTTAGGCAAGGATCAATTTATGGAATAAATGTGCCAGGGAGGAGGAGGTGAGACATCAACCTTCTGAAAGAGTCCACAAAGCAAAAGCATGGAACCAAATTTGACATCCCTTCTTTCAGTCACAACTGCCCATCTAATAATCTTCCAGTTGCTTCCTCTTTGTTATTTGGCTCTCCAGTTAACACTCCCAGATGGACTACACAATATTACCATTCACATTCCTTATTGTCTAGCACCTACCACCCACATGCATGTGCTGGAGTCTGCATGACAAGAAGGTAGAATTCTCATTTCTGCCATGTATGTGTCTATAACTCAGCCTGGCACAAAACACATGTTTGATCGGAATAGATAAATGGTCAGTAGAGGAACTGATAATGTTTAGTTAGTAAACAAAAATACAAACAGAGGCCCTATTCTAATAGTAATGGGAGTTCTGTCTTCTGGGAAATATGTGATGGTGTGGCTGGAGAAGAAAGGGCAAATGAGGATGCGTAAGCTTGGAAATGTCAGGTCAGAGAGCCTGGGGGTATCAAAGGTGTACTGCCACTGTGACTGGGGATGAAAGATTAGCTTCTCTCAACCATAGCTCCCTTGTCAGTACAACAGAATAATTGTATCCTACCACACCTATGGAGGGGCCTTCTGGAGATCACATGTCACAGGTTACTACACAATGTGCTCGGCCTGGGACAATATCAGCCAGGTCCTTCTCAAGTATGTTACAAGCACAAAGAACAAAGACACACAACATGAGAATTATGACCCTTTCCAAAGGCATAGAAGCTGGAGACCTCTTCCAGGTTATTCCCTTAACCCACAGAAGGTCAACTTAACCATGAAGATCAAATGTAATAATACTAATACTAATACTAACAATAACAATAATGACAACAATAATAATAAAGCAGAGTTCAGAAACCATCTTGGAAAAGATGCACCCACCCCTTTCCTTCAAGGAGTGAGCCTCAAGTCTGCTGGGTGTTTTTTCTACTCTATGGACATGTTGGCAAAGCATCTTGGACTTCCGTGGTAAACATGCTAACATCTTTCTGAATCCATATGCTTAATTTTTAATAAATAAATGCAATCAAATTAAGCAAAAAGAAAACAGGTCTACAGTGTAGAGGCATTTCAAATTATTTACTGTGCTGTCACTTTAGGCTCATTGATGCTTGTTAATTTTTTTGAATTTGATGATAAGCACCATTTATAAGCTAAATAAGACGTTATTAGCAGTATCCTGGCAGAAATGTACAAGGACACCGCTAAGCTAAGGTGAAAAATGCATTATTGAATGAAATTTAATTAGTAGATTTTGTTCTATTAGTGGCTTGAATATTGCATTTAGGAAAATAAATATAAATATGATCCAGGCAATCTTTCCAGTGAGAAAATGTCACTGGTAATATAACATCACTCCTACTCTTTCAAGCAGATGTGGGATGAAAATTGATGTCTTGGTCTCTTGCCAGTCAAAAGATTTTCTGGTTTGTGGTTCTGATAATAGCTAAGTAGAGGGGAGATGCGTTGTGTGCAGCTCCTGTGGGTAGGAAGAAGGGTACCTGGTGAGAATTAGTGTTAGCCTTTTTTTTTCACAATAGTCCATTGAGCAGTGCATCTCAGAGAACTGGATGGTGGTTATGGTTTGCTTTGGTGATGTCTTAGGGGTTTCTATTGCTGTGAAGAGACATCATGACCGCGGCAAATCTTATAAAAGAAAACATTTAATTGTGGCTGGCATACAGCTCAGAGGTTTAATCTGTTATCATCATGGCAGGAAGCATGGCAGCATGCGGGTAGACCTGGTGTTGGAGAAGGAGCTTTGAGTTCTACATTTGCGTCCACAGGCAGCAGGAAGAGAATGAAACATACTTCCTCTAACAAGGCCTCATCTACTTCAACAAAGCCACACATATTAAAAGTGTAACTCCCTATGAGTCTATGGGGAACATTTCTTTTTCAAATCACTACATTCCACCCTCTGTCCCCCATAAGCTTGTAGCTATATAATAATGCAGAAATACATTCATCCAGACTTCCAAAGTCTCCATTGTCTATAACAGTCTCAGACTTCTTTAAAAATCTGAAGTGTCCTCTGAGTTTCATGTAGTCTCTTAACTGTAATCCCTTGTAAGGTCAGAATCAAAAAGCAGATCACATACTTCCAAAATGTATGGAAGGAAACATAATGAGGAAATACTGGATCAAAGCAAAAGCAAAAACAAAAACCAAAAAGCCAAACAAACAATCAAACAAACAAACAAACAAACAGCTAGGTAAACTCCAAACTTTGGATCTCCATGTCTGATGTCAAAATATTCTTCAGATCTCCAACTTCTTTCAGCTTTGTTGACTGCAAAACACTCTTTTCTCTTGGGCGGGTTCTACTCCTTGGTAGGAGATTTCCTAGGCAGGTATCCCATGGCTACAGCATCTCTAACATTTAGAGGTCTCCAAGGCAATCCAGGTTTTACCTTCACAGCTTCACACAATGGCTTCTCTGGGCCTCCATGAGGGAATACCACTGACATATGCCTGGTCTCAGTGGCTTTTCTCAGTGGAGGGAGATTCCATAGCCTGCTTTTCCATTCTTAACACTAAATCCAGAACCATGTAGTTGAAGCTGTCGAGTTCTACTTCTTGTTAGGGCTGAAACCTGACACCTTCATTCGATTACATTATCTCCAGCTTTCTTTTTTTGATAGTTTCCTTCATTGTCTAATCTCAGCTGTCCTGAAACTTTCTCTAGACGAGGCCAACCTCAACTCAGAGATCTTTTTTAAACGACTACAGGTGGTACTCTAATATTGTCATATTATCTATCCCAATTTCCCTGAGGGACAACACAGTTTAACCATATCACCAGCATCCATAAAGTTTACACAATTTGTTTTTCTTAAGCAAGTACATTACTCACTTCATCTAGTTAATATACACAATAATTGCATGAAGTTGATTACTATTATCTCTACTTTAAGGGTGAGGACAGTGGGCCTTGGGGTGCATGAGCTACTTTCTGTAGGCCATACAGATAACAAATTAAGTTCTCCATGTTGTGCAGTTACTTGTCCACACAGTAGAGGTACAGTAACCCTACCATGCACTGTACTAACAGATTGAGTTCCATGAGGAATACAGTACACTTAATTTGATTCAATAAATGTTAGTCTGAGTTTCCTACCTTTGCTGACCCTTTACTTTCTGGTGTCATCTTAAAACAAACACATTCAGTCATCAGAATTCTCATTTCGACGTGGTCAATGTGAAAATGTGCAAATCATAGCTCTGATATATGAGAAATAGAAAAGCCAAAGGGTCTCCTCTTCCTCTGAGGTTGTTGAGAGAAACTCTTTGACAATCCTAGGAGGGGGCAACAGAAATGTAAACTGTATTACTGCTGCTGTTGTTAGTACACGGAGTCATTTCCTTGCTTCAATGCCAAGTCACACTAACAGCAGTACTGGGAGTATAGATGGCGGAGATGAAGGCTTTATGAACATTTCTTTGCAGAGTTCAACTGGAGGTAAGTACAGATGCTCTCTGAGTCATACACATCTATTTTATGGACAGCCAATATATAAGAAGAAGTGGGTGCATCATCGCCAGCCATCCACTCTAGCAAGCAGTGCTGGGAATTCTGTTTCTTTAGACATATTTTTGTAATCATCCTGCCTCCTAACGACTATCCACTGCTCCTAAGTTCAGATAGCTCACTTGGGTACTCATCTGCCCTCAGTTTTCCTTTGTGCCAACTTTATAATCTTTCTCAAGGGTGTCATGTCCTTTCAACTTTCAGGAGTCACCTAACCCTGATCATTTCAGTCAATAAATTCTTTCATACTACAGATTCTGCTGTTTCCTGTTTCTTGTGCTGATTTTGGCAGCCCAAGAATACTTTTAAATGGTCACAGAATCATTGCTTTAGTTAGGGACTTAAATTAATGACAGAATTGAAGAATTTACTTTTTAAGTAAGTCATATGAAGATAAAGATATCATGAAAGATTTAAGAGAACTCCAGGCTCACGGAACTGGAGTACTATAGCCAACGGCCTCCAGCCCATGGTTATAAGTAGCTTTATTTTCTCAGTATCCTATGTTTGAGATCCTCTTTACTAGAAAAAGTAATATAATAAAGGGCTGAAGAGATGGCTCTGTGGTTAAGAGCCCTGCTGGGACCAGCACCCACAAGTAGTTAACAACAATCCTGAACCCCAATTCTATGAGATCTGACGCCTTCTTCTGGCTTTCATGGACACTGGATGCAGACATACAGTCAAGATACTCATAAACAAAAATAAAGATAAGTAAGTTTTAAAATTTGACAATAGGCCACCACATTCCTCCTCACTAAGACAAATGCATATTCATACACACACACACACACATACACACACACCACACACCTCTAATTATAACTTCCATTTCTACCATACAGCCCTCCACAGTCCCTTGTATAAGTTGGCTTCTAACTCAAGGCAACTATGATTAAAGATTCAAAGTGGATGTCTTGCTTTTATTTTTGTGCAATTCATTAGATACTTAAAACAATACTATTATTTTTTTTATTCAGTTGCTTTTCATCTTCACAACAGAATACACATTAAGATATATGTGATTTGAGGGAAATCTTACACTTGTACTTTAAATCTTCTTAGTTTAGTATATTTGTTCTTTGACAATTTCATATATGTATATAATTTATTCTGCTTACTCTCATTACTCACCCTCTCTTATCTCTCTATGCTCTTATCAATGGTTGACAAAGCTAATTTTATGTCCTTGTTGTTGTTGTTGTTGTTGTTGTTGTTGTTGATGATGATGATGATGATGATGATGATGATGATGTACTGTGACCCTCTGAGGTGCAGTGACCATGGGTTTGGTACGATTCATTGAAGCCTGGTGATCTTACTAATGCTCGTAATCTGAAGATTGTGACCTGAACTCTTCCAAAATCTACCATAGTTTTCCAGTGAGGGGGAGAGCAAAATGAGCATCTACTCCAGCCATGACCAACTGATGACAGACCCAATCTTTGCAGGGCCAGTGCCGACAAATCACAGCTGATTTGAGGTCATGAATGCACTTCTGGGTATGCCATGCCCAGAAGATAGCTTCTTATAGTTCTCTATGTAATCTAACTCTTAAATTCTTTCTATCTCTCTTTCTTGATGTTCCCCAGGCCTTAGAAAGAGTGATATAGATTTCTTGTCTAGGACTGAGCACTTAATACTAACCTATTCAAGGACTACCCCACTCCTTGCAGAGTGATTATTGATGATTAGTTAAATAATTAATTATTGATTAAATCTGAGAATAATATTTACCTATAAGCATAAATATTTAGAAGACAGATTGATAGCATGTCAATTTAGCAAAACAATGGTAGTAAGTTCATCTCTAAGACCTATGACCTTACCAGCCATGTTTATGAATTTTATAATATATATATATATATATATATATTTTTTTTCCAATATGAGGTAGTCTTAGGTCCAACTAGAGACTGGCTGATTAATGACATAATAATCATGTCACTGTTTGTCCAATGAGCACATCTTGCCTGTCAGGTTGACACAGTTTAAGACTATTGAAGACATCTTCCTTTACTGTATACACTAGCCAAGCAAAAGGCTTTCCATGTTCAGTTCTAGCTTGTTTCCTCTATACACTGAAACCAAGATTTATATCTTTAGCATTAGTCCTCCATCTAGTTCTTTCAGGCTACTAAGAGAAAAGCCACAACTTGTTTCGTTTTGGAGGCCTTTGACCGACAACTCATAAGCAGATATCTCACCTAAAGTGACATTTCTGTTTGATTATCTATGGCTTCCAGCATTGACCTTATCCAGCCATATAGAGTACTCCCATTCAAACTTTTTAAAAAATGTAATGTATTTTAAATTTAATTTTAATTGTATGTATGCCCATGTATGGGTATGTGTATATAAATTCAGTTGCTTATGGAGGCCAGAAAAGGGAGTTGAATCCTTTGGAGATTGTAAAGTGCTGGACATGGCTGCTAGACACCAAATTTGAATCCTCTGCAAGATCAACACTCAATCTCAACCACTAAACCATCTTTCCACTCTCCAGTTAAATGTATTTCTAGCTTGTAGAGCAGTGGGTTTTCATATGTCTTCTGTTTTATTGCTTCAATTGTTTTGATTATCTATGTTTTGGTTAGCTGTGTTTTACTATATAGTTCATTAGTTTTGACTAATTTATATATTTCTAACTTGAAAATATACCTTATATGATTTGTCTACCTACACTGATGGGTATTTAGATTGGACCCCTCACTGTTTTCTATGATGAAAAAGTTTCTATAAGGGGAGTTGGAAAGATGACTCAGCAGTTAAGAGTTCTTGTTGCTCTTATAGAAGACTGGCTTTAGTTGCCAGCACCAACATTATGCCTCATAACCAACTATAACTCTAGTACTATACAATCTGATACATTTTTTTTCCTTCACAGGTAGCAGGCACACACATGGTACAATATCTGCATGCAGAGAAATACCCATACACCTAAAATAAATTCATCTAAGAAAAAGCTAAAGGTTGCTATGAACATATGTACTGAGAAGTAGAATTTCTGGCCCAGAGTTTAGTAATGTTTAAAAATAGAAGATACTGTCAAACTGCTTACCAAAGTACTAGCTTATATTCATACTAGCAAAATATAAAATTGATAAGGATCCACAGGTCCTCAAGTATTTACTAATATAAAATATCATTTCATTTATTTAGTGTATGTATATGTGTGTATATGTATGTGTGTATGTATGTGTATGTGTGTGTGCATGCCTTGTGTGAGGAGATACATGTGTGGAAGGTAAAGGACAACTTTTAGGAGTTATATCTATCTTCCCACTATGTGAGTCTTGGGAACAGAACTCTGATCATTAGGCTTCGTAGTAGCATCTTTATCCACTGAACTACTTTGCCAACCCAATCCAGACATTTTCATGTGCTGGTTACATGTACACAGGACAGTATGGGGCTTGGGATCTGTGGATTGTCTTTTGTATATGTCATCTTCTCCAAGGTGGTTTTTCACTTATTTTCTCCCTCTTTCTAATCAGTTGCTGTGCTCTTATCATTGACTTGTTGCTAGAAGTTCTTTAAATATTCTTGACATTGATTTTTGTCAGTTTTATGAATAGCTCCATTTTCAATCTAATTGGGATAATTAGTCCAGAGGAAAAGAAGCAAGCGTGGATTTCTTTTATCCTTTGATCAAATACACCCACTCATCTTGACCTCACCTTATCGCCTTTAATCTTATGTCCTGTAACACTAGCAGATGGAACGATGCAGTGTCAGAACTGGAGAGATGGCTACATTCATTAGTGCATTCTGAGAGGCAACGACAGAGCTTGCAATACCATCAGTGAAAACTTCATTTTGTTTCTTAGGAAAGAAGGGTGGAGCAGCTTTTTTGCTTTCTGTCCAGCTTTAATTAATGTGCCTTCTTCAAGCTTTAACCATCTTCTCATATAGTAGATTGTCGTTGTCCAAAATAATCAGAGAATTATAGAGGAGTCCTTCTTTTTCCCTGTCCTTCCCTTTGCAGACATTGGAAAAGCATATAGAGATTCATTATTAATGCAGATGAGTCTCACAATTCAATAGAGCTAATTAGGAAAATGATGGAGTAAATTAGCACTTTATGCAAGTGTATTAATATTAATAAAACTGCCATTTTACCTTGAGGTTGAAAGAAAAGAGAAAGAGAATGTGCTCTGACCAACAAGTCAGCATCTAATCCACCTGGAACCCAGACCACAGTAGTTTATTCTCGAGAAACTTACTATTTTTGCTTGTTATCAAAATATTCCTAATTACAGGAAAGATCAGGGATATTTTAAAGGCACAAGTGAGTTCCCATTATTTCATTATCTGGTTTGTTTAAAAGAAAGTTCTCTGTATCTGACCTTGTTAATAATAACTCACAGCTCACTTTTACCTACATGGAACCTTCAGATCCACTCTGACAGCTAGTATGCAAGGTGGCATGTTCCAGTGTTGCCATTTGTAAGTTACTAGAATGCATGCAGGCCTTACTGGTCATCCCTCCCCATGCACATTCCTGTCTGTTGCCTTTGCTCTAGCATTATCCTGGTCTCTATTCTTGTTCTCTTGACATTCATTTTACAAGATATGTCTAGAGTGATTGTTTAATAAATCTATATCATTATTACTCCACCTGTAGGCTTAATTTGATGTTTAGCTTTGGCACAAACTCCCTAGCATGTGAGGCTCTTTCACAATCGACATAGAATATCTCTACATTGTCCTTTGTGGCCAAGTTCACTGTACTCGTCCTGCAGATGTCAGATACATTGAACCAACTGCTGCTCCAGAGCCTGGACTCCAGGCTCTTTTCTCTACTGGAAAACCTTCCTTCCTAAGTCTATTACTTGTCTTTGGACACCTACCAATAAGTCATTTCTTACATGGTTTCATTTATTCAGCTCCCCCACAAAAATTCTGTTCAAAAATTGCTGTAGCTTTCTTCCAAGAACCCCCTCTGTTGGTTATAATTCTTATTCAATAACCAGTATTTTTCTCAAGATAGCTTGAACTGGCATCAATTCTTGACCACCGTTGTGTTCTCTACTATCTTAGCATAACATGTCAAGAGCATGGGTCATGGTGGGAAAATAGATGAGATAGAATGTGAATGTGTCTCATGCTCCCTTAGAAGAGAAAATTTAGAAAGCCAGACTGAAGCCCTGAGCTTTTCCCAGTGGTCATGTGTCTCCTTGGCTCACATTTGGCTCTTGTGTCCTGGTTTGGATAACCCAGAAGGTTAGTCATTAGAAAGTACTTAAGAGGTTCAAATTTTACAGGATTCATTATTGGAATTCCTTCTGCATCTTCAGGAGATTTGCTTAATTTGCCACTAGAGGATTGTGAAGATCTATATGGAACTTCCTACTTTAGTTTACTAGACTTTTCTTTCTTCCTGATCATAATTAACTCTCTATTATCCTTTCTTGTCTTGGCAATTACAATGCTAAGCTGAGATATAATTTCTTCTTAATAGAAAAGACCTTTCCCTCAATTATCCAGATCAAATCCCTTGCTCCATTTCCAATTCAAGTGGATTGTTTTCTTGAATAGGCCTTGATTTCATTCAAAAAATATTTATTGAGCAGGTCATCTATCATGATTCAGCAAAAGGTTTTGTGGTATATTCTAATTATGAGATTGGATTAAGTAGTTAGGATGTTGTGATTCTCCACCCATACCTTGGCAATTCCAATTCTGAAGAGCTAGGGAGTCCTGAAGCCTATTGAAGGCTTGCTTGCTCCTTTGCTCTCACAGTATCCCTGACTACCCCCAAGTTAATTGAATGAGTTGTTTATTTTAATCCTCAGTTTCTTCACATATAAATGATTACCACATTTGTATTGACTTTGAGAAGCATTTTTGAGCAATTTTTGAAGTAGTTTGTATTTTTAAATGGAATATTGTCCTGTGATTTCCAAATCAGAGTGAAAAAGAGTAAGTCACTATTGTTCTAATAGAATAAATAAATAATAAATCTAAATTTGCAGGCAGTGATTGGAAACTCTGGAGTTGCTGGATACTACTGTTAGGTTGAGGAACGGATGTTAGAAGAGTCTCCAGATGCAATTGATGATGGTGTGATTTCTAAAGATGAATTAAAATTGGCTAGAGGATAAAAGATGGCTTTAGAAATATACTCCAGATGGAGGTAAAAATAAAATATGTTTCAACAGAGAGAAAGATAATACCAAATGATCCTTTGGGCAGAGTAGCTCAGAAAAGAAAGCAGGAAAGAAAGCAAAACTTGCATTAACTCATAAATAAGGTAGGAAAGAAAATCCAAAGTCAGAAGTCTCAAACCAATAGACAGTGTGTTTAATCTACAAAAGAAAATGACTCATTATGAAGAAAACAGAAAAGCAGATGATGAGAGAAAAGTCCAGTTTTAAGGATAGAGATTTGATCAGTAGAATTCTAAGATGAATCTATGCAGATGACCCATACAACCCCTTTCTGCAGCTTGTGGGTGGATCAGTGAATATGAAAATTTCACATCCACAGTTAGGTTAAGTGAGAAAAGGGAGGGAGCTTGCAATGTACTTAGGATCTTTACTAGAAGAATACAACCAATATAAAACAATATATTCCTATAGATGATGTTTATATTGTATGTGATTATAATATAAAGATATGATTATAAGATAATTTTATTAAATTGATTATCATAATCAATTACTGTATCATTCCATAGATGCTACCAGTATACTGGAAAAGCAGAGAAACAAATAACTATTCATCTCAAAAACGGAAAGCCTCAGAATGAGAGGGACAGACAAAGTAGCCCTAATCTGAGACAAAAGGCCTGGAAGCCTTCCCCACCCCAACTTGCAGAATTCCAGTTGAAATTCCTAATTTGGAGACCAATGTATCTGTTGTCTACAGTGATGGCTGCACCAGTTCAAGAAGACTGGAGCAAGCACATGCACATATGAACTTTCCACCTTCTGCCTTTTGTCCTATCAGCACCCTTTGAAAATTGGATGGTGCTGCTAACATTCAAAGTGGGTCTTCCCACTTTGTCGGTTCTCTGGCACAAATTTCAGTTACCTGTAGAAATATCCTTAGTAGTTTCACACAGAAGCATGCTCAAAGTTTGTAGGCTCCTCTGCCTCAGATCAACTTGGCCATCAAGATTAATCAAGATGGGGTATCTTAATCAATTGGCTTTGAGTTAATTACAAGCAAATTCTCCTACTTGTACTATCCCCACCTATTTCAGACTTTGGGAAGAGACTAATTTATAATGAGCGGGATTTCTTTTGTCAAGCTCCGGTGAGCCAACAGGTATGCTGAGAGTTGCCAGTGGAGGAAATAGTTTGTGGTGAGTGTCTTTGAGTGGCTACAGTCTCTAAGAGTAGTGAATTACTCTCAGCTAGCACAAGAATGGAAATTTTAGTGACTTGAAAGTGGCTAAGAGCACAGACTGCTTTTCCACAAGATCTGGGTTCAATTATCACCACCCACATGGTGGCATGAAACTTTATCTTTAGTATCATGGGATCTCTAATCTTCCTCCAGTCTTGTGGGCACTGCATGTACATGACATATGTACAATGCAAGCAAAACACTCTTGCTCATGAAAATAGAAGGGATTTTTGAAAGAGAGAATGGGAACCTTAGTTTCACTAATGCAAAGAACTGAAGTCTACCAACCAGCATTAAACTTGAAAACTCAGACTCAGAGAAGAACCTGACCTAGTCCACCTCTGTCTTGATTGCACTGTTATGAAACCTTAAGTATATGACCTAATTGAATTTTTACTCACAGAATGTCTGACTAGATGGCTTGAGGTTGTTTCAAGTCAATACTTTTGTGGTCATCCATTAATATCAGGAGGATGTGGATGTTACAGAGAGTTTGGTGGAATAAACCCTGATAGTGTTTGCTAAGGTATAAATGGAAGTTGAAGAAATTATGATAGGTAAAGAAGGAATTAAAAGCAATCCCATCAGCTCTTACTTGATGGAAGAATCGGGTATCTCATAGGAAAAGCAGTGGACAGGCAGTCAGGGGAAGACATTTTGTCATTTACAGAGAACACTGGCATATCATATATGGTAGAAGGAGAGGACAATGGAAGGAAATGGAGGTGATGTCTGCAGATCCAATGAGAAAGAAAATATCATAAAGTACAAATAATTCAAGAAGCTTTCAGACTAAACAATAACACAAGATAACAAATACTTGATAAAATTAATTGGGCTTTCAAAAATTTTCAGTATGACCAAGTGTGGTGGTACATGTTCATCATCCTAGCACTTGTAAGGCTGAGAAAGAGGATCTTGAGTTCAGCCATACATAGGAGGATACCCATATGAGTACCTCTGAGATTCTGGGAACACTATAGAAGAAGTGGCAGTCAGAATGGAATAGTGAGCTAATGAGATGGAATGCTGTGAAATATTCTCTTCTGGCATGACATATATTAGGTTCTCATGAATTTATAAATACTGTGATATTGCCATCCATGAATTCCTCATACTCCAGTGGACAACTCTACAATCATGCTCATTTAGGTGGCTCTGATTAACTTTAGCATGTCACAAAACAGAAACAAAAAATAAAGAGGGTATTAGTGTGGCTATGAACGGAAATAAAAGAGGGCTGTAGAGTGTGTATAACCAGAGTATATACATATGTCAAATTGGCATAAAATAAATGAATAAAAATGCAAAACAAAGATTCTCAGTATAAACATTTCTGAATGTTTTCAGACCATGACAGCAGAGATTACCAAAAGTTTCTGAGACTGGTTGATGGTTGTTGTTTAGAGTCTAATCACATACTGATGGAAGTTTGTAAGCTCCTTGTTATCAGTGAGAGTGTGAAAAGCAATGTATGTAGTCAGATAAAGCACAGGGTGATGTTCTTAGACAACCAGAGGGCCAATTCCAGTTCTTTCCATCAGTTCCTTTGCCCTGGGGAAGTTACTTAACATTTGAAATGTGATTGTTTTCTCTTTTAATAATGGTGGTGGGTGGAGAACAATTGTTCATAGTATCTATGAATATTTTGTAAGGATTAAATAAGATTATAATATATTCCCATGTTTTGTAATGCAATGATTTCCTCCAGGGTGTTATATAGTGAGCTTTATTTGTTTCATTCCCCAAGATTGTAATGCTGGGGGCTAGCTATATAACATATGTATTGAGATTACATCAAAAGCTCTAGTAATTGTTTGTGAAATTCATATTGAATGAATAATAACAATAGCTACAGGGACTCCAGGAGAGGCATTCTTCAGGATACTAAGTGCTCAACTAAATGCAGCTGTAATGTAAGCTGTTTTGTGTTTACACAGATAGATGCTTCACGGACAAGAGGGTGGCATATCCGACCAGAGTCTGGGTAGCTGCATTAGGCACTCAACTTTCTGGACTTGTTAGAGATCATGGGGAGTATGAAGATTGTCTAGCTCCAAGACAGGTGCTTTCTAAAGTTAAGGAGCTCTACACAACAACCTGGTTGTACCTTTAGAATTAGTAGCTACCAGTCTCAATATTAGGTCAGCTACATTAGGAATCTAGACAGTTTTGAGTTCAACAAAGTAGAGGTGCAAAAGATGACTCATACAAAGGTACTCTGCTAAAATGGTGATTGCTGAATACTTTCCTTATGCAGTCTGGATCATAAAGGGCTCTTAAGGATTATATGCTGAAGCTTGGTCCCCAACTTGGGGCCTAAGGAGAATCAATAGAATCTTCAGAGATAGTAACCAGTAGGAGGAAAAGAGCTGTTAGATCATGAGTATGCCCTTAAAGATCTCTCTCTCCCTCCCTTCTTTCCTCCCTCCTCCCCTACCTCCCTCTCTGTCTCTGTCTCTGTCTCTGTCTCTGTCTCTCTCTCGCTCTTCCCCATCCCTGCATTCTCACCTATACACTTCTACCAAAAGCCCATAGCAATGGAACAATCAACCATGAGTTCAATCTTCTGTAACTCTCAGCCCGAGCAAACCTTTTCCCTTATTAAGTCAATTGCCTCGGGAATTTTGTCACAGTGACAGAATACTCACTAATGCATTCCTTTCATTAAGTTTACCACTTGCACAGTGATAGACAATTAGCATAATTGGCTTAGCTTCATAAATACATATAACCACATGTAGAGAAGATATGTCATTTTCATTTCAAAATATGTAGTGGGATACTTTATATATGTGAATAATTATCAGACACCAGCCTCACTCTCAAAGTGGTTGAGCTATTGGGAGGTTATTTAGGGATAAGATGATGTAAACACACAGCAGGATTCCGGTTGTCCAGGAGTTTGCACAGAGCATGTTTCAGGGTAATGGGCATTTGCACCAGAGAACAATGTGAAGTCTTTCTCCATCTCCTGTAACCAGGACCTGGTACAATACAAGCACAAAACAGCAACTACATATTTCTCAAGCAACTAACTGACTTTTGTTGAAGTTTTCAAGTGGCACCAAGTCTAGACCAAGCCCAGAAGCAGTGCTCCTGTGTGTTGGCAGTGTCTTTTTTCTTTTCCTGTCTAGAACTCTGGTGCTGGGAGAGTCTTTCTTGCCTTGCTTAAAGACCCTTGGCAAGGTCCTTAGTAAAGAGCTTGATACAGGGAGATGCTGGGACCACACTTGTAAAGTAACCTCTGAGGCTGGAGAGGGCAGTCCCAATCCCCTGGTGAGTAAGACCCTAACACCACTAGCAGCTGTTCAGGGGCACAAAAGCAGCATCATCCAAAGAGCTATCATAATTTGGCAAGAAGTGCTCCAATCAGTAGCCTTCCTAATGCATGTAATTGTTATGCAAATGAGCCACAGAACATTACCCAGGCTGAGAATGAGAATTTCAGCTCTGTGATTTACAAGGAGCCCAGGGGCCCAAGAAAAGGGGTGTGCCCACACACCAGAGGGAACAGCCAAGCTGTCTTATTAAAGATGACTGTTGGAGTAAATGATGTTAGTTAGTTTGTTATTGTGAAATAGGAGAATGGAACCCAGGGCCTTATATATATATATTAGGTAAGAGCTAGATGATTGAGCTACATCTTCAGTTCTTTCAAATTTTAAGATAGTATTGCACTGTACTAAACCTGCCTTCAAACTCAGGATTGTTTCACTCCAGTTCACAGACTCCCATGCTGGATTGACTCTTTAAAAACTGAAAGTATTTTGATTTATCAAGCTAATAAAAAGCTTGAGTATTATTTTGTGTCTGAAAAAAATTATTAACAGAATATTGAAGATAAATATTTAGAGTCGTTCAGGTGTTCAAAATTGTTATAGTTCTAAGGAAGAACTGAAGTCCAGAACATGAATTTGACTTTTATTGAAGAAGCCAACTTTCTTGCCTCCCAGTTATGGGTCACTCTGCAGTGAAAGCCCCTGTTTCATAAATGTATGATCCTACAAAGAATTTCTTTTTCCCAAGTCCTTTCATTTTTTTTTCTTTTTTCAAGACAGGGTTTCTCTGTGTAGCCTTGGCTGTCCTGAAACTCACTCTGTAGACCAGGCTGGCCTTGAACTCAGAAATCTGCCTGCTTCTGCCTCCCAAGTGCTGGGATTAAAGGCATGCACCACCACCGCCCGGCTCTAAGTCCTTTCATCTTAATTTAACTTTTCACTCCAAAAAGTCTCCCATTATAATGGAACTATGAAGACTGCTGGCCAGCAAAAGTCATATAACTCTCTTAGAACTGCTGTCAAACATTGTGGATGACATGAACACAGAAGCAGCCACAGTACAGCTAGAGTTAGCAGGTAGAGGATGAGCCCCTAAAAGAGAGAGTGATCACATTTGAAAGAAATTTGAATTGCTTCTTGGTATGCCTAATATATGTGAAGAGTCCTCAGGTCTTCACAGATACAAGGAATGGAGGAGAAAAGTAGGGGCCCCAAAGAATTATGTATCTCATCACAGGCAGAACAAAATGATACCTGCATGAGAAGCAGCAATAGTTGGATAGGCCTGGGCCATGAGGAATGTAGAGAAGATACAGCAAGCTCAAGTGCATCCTGGGAAGAGGTGAGGCCTAGGCCAAGCCCTTAGCAGAGAGTTTAAAGTAGAGCCTGCCGTCTGCATGCGATTCTCAGCTAGGCAAATGGTGATATGTTCTCTCGGTGGAATAATTTACAACTCTGAATCTTGATTTTTCTCCTTACAAGATAAAATGTAAAAATGTGGGCTGCCTAACATAGCTCCTCACAAATAGAAATGAGATAAAAATTATTTTTCCTTCCTTGTGCTGTATTTGAATCTTAGGCTAAGTTAGTGCTTCTGTTCTTCTGTCTACTTTTATCTGGGGATTCACTTTCTCTCCTTGTGTTGAATGTGAAGCTTAGGTTGACCTAACTCTTCTGCTCATCTGTGTACATTTATCTGGAGAGTTCATTTACACTTCATCTTCAATCCCTTTTCTAGAATTAGCTAGACATGAGTTCAGCTCATAAGCCAAGATAACAGTCATTGCTATCTTTCTGTTTCTTCTTATAAAAGCCTTTCCTATAGTTGGGTGTATACGAAGCTATGAAGTTAATTCTCTGTAAATATGTTAAAGGACAGTAGCCAACAGATGAGTGCTCAGAAGTCTCCACTTTCCTGTCTTCATCCATTTCATGAGACCACTTATCTCTCAGGCCATCAAGGCCCTTGGTCACCCATGCACCTTGGCTTTCCCTGCTTCTCTAGCTTCCTCTCCAGGCCAGATCATTCTCAGTGATTTTCCTGGGTATGCAAATTGTGAATGTATGGCCTGTAAGTTAGGTTTCCATTAGCCAAGACAGCCCTTCTCCACCTTCAGCTGCTAATGCAAACAGGACTCTGACTTTGCCACACAGGGCTGATCGCTGTCTCTTCTGCTCTGTCATGCTTAGATGGTGGTCACTTGTGTCACAATGTCATACTGCCAGGTCTCACAAGCTACTTCCTGAGTGTTCCAGGTCATTTCCATCTTAGTGCAATGCTACTGAACATCCTTTAAAAACTTCATCTTTTGTACAACGTTTTGATCTTCCCTCATGCCTGGTACTGTGCAGGCCTAGGGTAAATGCCCAATACATGCTTAGGAAAGCAGTCCAGCCAACATTCCCTTCAAAATTCAGAGCAGACATCCTGGCTCTTGTCCACAGCGACACAGTAAATTGAAAGGAAACCCTTGGGCCTATTTGTGACTGAGCATTTAACAAATTACCTCTTGCTTGTGAGCTGAGCAGAGATGGCCCAGAAGCCACTGAGGGAGAACTGTGAGGGGACGGTACATGCCTGTATTTAATGTCAATTCCCTGACTATATAATGCACTTAAAAATTAAACTTGCTAAAGGCACTTCAAGTGCCTTCCTTGCTAACACTTCATTACAAAGTACTTATCAGTAATAAATCCACAGGGTCCATGTTTTAGAAAACAAGAAATACTTAAGACCAAATAAAAACACCAAGTTCTCTTTCTACTCCCTCTTCTTGGTTCTAGAAGAAATAAATGATTTCTAGTTGAAGTATTAAAGATGTCAGGGCTATTATTAATATGATATTTTAATAATAACATAAAATGCCAAACTTTAATCTCTCTTGCAGGAATTGAATATAAACTGGTAATTAAGAAATGAAGAGGAGTTTCTTGATGCCTGATTTTTATTATGCAGCAAAAACCTCTCCCTGGCATTCTCTTCCCCTTTATGAATCATGGTTATGTGGAAGCTGGAGGTGGTCTGATCAGGCTGCTCAGGACCCACCTCAACTCAACAGTGTAAGGTGGGGCAAGAGGGGAAAAGTAGCTAGGTTTCCAGAGGCCAGGCTAGCTCCCAAACATTTGCAAGCACCATCTTGTGGCTGTTGCCTTCTCTAATGCTGTAAAAGAAGTTTCTTCAAGGTGCCAATGCGTCTCCAAACTCCAGACTGACCTTCCTTGATTCACCTGTGTCTTCTTTAGCTTATGACATTTGACAGACTGCTTAGTCTTGTCTTAAAACACATGACTTTTTCAGTCTGAATAATTAGCTTTCCTTGAATTTTCCTAATCTTCAGGCTCTTTCTTGCATGGTTCCCCTTCTCAGCCACTTGTATTAAATATTGAATTCTCCTAGCTTCAGCTGTTTCCGTGCACACACTCCATGGCTTACAGAACTATATTCTGAATGCCCTCAAGCCTGCTTTCTCAATATTACATTTTTCTTAAGTGTAGAAATATTAAGAGACTTTCTTCTAGAGGCAAAGGCAATAAATAAACAAATAAATAACTGAAAACATAGTGATGATATAGACATATGCTAAAAAGAAAAAAAGAGTGAAGTAAGAAGGGGCATGTCCATGTGGGAGGGTGGCAGTTCCAAACAGCCTAGATAATCTAGATGCAGTCATGTATGTTTAGAAGAAGAGAATTTATTCCATTCATTCCTTTTTAAAAATTATTATTATTTTAATTGTAAGTATTTGTGGAGTATGGCGTGTTAATTTGATGCATGTATACAATGAGTAATGATCAAATCAGGGTAATTAGCATTTCCATTTCTTTATACTTTTTTTGTTTTAAGTTTTGATTAACACAAAATAGATGTGCATATTTATAAGGTACACTGATATTTCATGAGGACAGAGGCAGGAGTATTGCTGGTACATTATGAAAAAGAAGAGTTGATCAGATTCAGGGGCGAGGATAATGACCCACACTACTGCCCAGCGATGATCTCATATCAAATCTCATATATCACTGGTTATCAAGTACTGGCCACTTTGCCATGAAGAAGAGTTGCCACTGTCAAGCAATTGTCAATCTGTCTTAGCCCTTCTATATCCTGTATATATCCTTCATTTCTACTTCTATCAAGGTGACAGTGCCATTTTCCCATTCCTTCTCTATCCTTTGAGACAAAGCACTTCCAGGAACTTTTACATTTTCCATCAGGATTCCATATCTACTCTGGCCTTTTTCAGCTTTCAGTCAATGATATGCCTCCTAGTAGTTTTCTACGGGCATATCATCTTTCTGGTGGGATTATAAACTACCATAGCAGAGAGAGAGAGAGAGAAAGAGAGAGAGAGAGAGAGAGAGAGAGAGAGAGAGAGAGAGAGAGAGAGGAGAGAGAGAGAGAGAGAGAGAGACACTGCATTTCTTTCTATTCACCATAGCTCTAAGCTGCTTAGAGCCCTTGTAATAAATAGTTTTCTGAACTGAATTAAATATATTGAACCTGCTTCCCATTTTAGCAAGTGCATAGATCAGGTAGGTCACCAAAGACTCCTATATGTGTGCTATATAATTATATCTGCCAGCTGTTGTTGGGTACACCATCTCCCACTGCTCCTAAATATCTCTTTCTTATATTTACAATTCAAGGACCAGATGACATAGGTTCTGCCAAGCTGTATTTATGAGAATATGAAAAAAACTATGGCTTCATGAGTGAATGTATAGCTGCATGTACTGTTAGTGTGACATGTGATTTCCTGTGATCAGGGAATTGCAATTCAAATAGATAGATGCCCATGAATGAAATCTAGAGGGAATCTGGCCCAGCTCCAGATTCTGGGTATTTTAGGGTATTATTTAGTTGGTATTGACACAGTGGAGAATTAGGTTCAGAGATCCAGCAGAGTATGAGAGATAGATCTTTCTTAGGAGCCTAGGGCAGAGGGAACAAAGCAGCTGTAAATAGCTTAGCAATCAGTGCTTCCTATTTTGAATAAGTGTTTCCAACAAGCAAAAAAACAAAGCCCTTCATAAACAAAAATAACTAGCATCTGTGGAGCCTGGCAATTTACAAAACACTCTTACATTTATTATTTTATTAGGCATACCAACAGCTAGGTTTGTAAGTAGAAGTTGGGAAGACATGATTATCTGAGGATGCCTTTAACAATGGAGAAAGTGATCCATCTCACCTAACCAAGGAAAAGAAACTGGCATTGGAGATCATGGTCTTCCCATTCACCCAGTGCTTTTTGTAACATGCCACCTGTCCTCCAAATGATGGGAACCGCAGAAGCAGAAAGCCACCTATGGCTTTGTCTAATCACCACCCTGCTCTCTCCCTACTTCCCTTTGAAATAACGAATTCTATGGAGATGTCTGGAAGCAAAACAAAAGTCAGATACCTTTACCCTCTTGAACTTTAAAGGTAATTTACTAAATAAAGGAAAAGCAAACTGTGAAGAGTAGCTGAACTAAGTCTTATGTTTCTAATAGAATCCTAAGTGTCAGAAGTGCTGCAAGTGATTTATTATCTTGTTATTATAAGTGACTAGGAAGCTTTCAATGGAGTCTTTGCTAATTTCTAACAGCTGCATTAAATCAGAAACTCTATTAGCTATTACAAAACCATCATCCCATTTTTCTGCAAATCACTAGAACACCTGATGATGAGAGTTCGGGGGCTCTTATCTACTCTACATGCTGACCTCATCCTTGACCTCCACAAGGGAAATAAATGCAAGGTAGAGGTGGAATGATGTTGGTCACATCAGTGGCTCAGGATTAATAACTGGCTTTCTGTTTTTTTATAGGAGACAGCCATGGATGGAAGGATAGCTTTTTAACAAATGCTGCTTTATTTAGAGGATAGTTTCTGAGATAGTCATATCTTGCATTCTTTATCTATGCTGTTCCTCCAGCTCCAATCTGTCCTGTTTTCTACCTACATCCAGTAACTGTCTGTCCATCAGAGAAAAGATACAATTATCAACTGCAGTTAAATATACCAGACATAGCAGACATTGTATATGTTACTGTCCTTCCAGCACATCATATGTCCATGAACTAGTTCTCTCATACCAGATATGTTAACCTCCTACCTTTGGTAACTCTGAAGAGTGCAAAGCAGCCATCAGTAATTTTTAAAAATAAACCTTGACCTGATATTCCAAGATATGTATAGGCAGGTATGTGTAAAGTAATGTGTAATGGAAGGACCTGGAAAAATGATTCCACTTCCTGAAGAAGATATGTCTGCTGTGCTATACCAACCGTGGTGCTTGAGACAGAGAAGAGATCAGCTACTAGTTTCAGAAAATGCCTAGCTAGACAGAATAAAGTAGATTTTGTAGAGAAATAAATTATAGGAGGATTAGAAATGGGTCAGCATATAGAAAGTTCAGGTTACTTTGCTTGAAAATTCATGTTGAAATAAGATAAATTGAGTAATTAAGGGATCTTAAATTTTAATTATTATGTATATTTATATAAAAACTTTTGATATAAGCTCTCATCAAATCACCCAGGCTAATCATGAAGTTATGAAACTCCTACCTTACCCTCCTAAATAGCTGGAATCCTAGAACTGTGCTGCCAATTTCTGCTGAAGTTTCCATATGACTATGTACTCATACTCTCACCAGCCATTGTCTTCTATTCATTTTACTGTTATCTTGAGGTCATTTTCTTCTAAAATGCATCATGGTTCATTCTAATATTTTCAGGATTTTTTTTCTTTTTACTTTTTTAGGACTTCATATGAGCACTGTATTTACATCATTTCCCCCTTTTCTGTCCTCTTTCCAATTCCCCCTATCATTTCCAGTCCCTTCAAATTCAAAGTCTTTTATTTTAACTATTATTATTATTTACATATACACACAATTTATAACAAACAAACAAACAAACAAACTTATTGGTTCCCTTTAGTGTTGCTCATAGGGATGTCTTTGCTACTGAGCACTAGGGATTACATAACTTATCAGGGAGCTGGACTCTGGAGGAGGATGAGTCTCCTTCCCTCAGCAGCCATTATTGCCTATAGCTCCTCATCTAGGGCTGGGAAGTTTTGAGATTTCCCTCACCCTTATTGGCATGTCAACTAGTGTACTCACTTGTCATATTTTGTTCAGATAATTTATTGTTGAGATTTCGTGGATGCAGCTTCTCTGATACACACACACACACACACGAGGAGGAGAGAAAGATTGATACACACATACACAGACACAGACACAGACACACACACACACACACACACACACACACACTTCAGTCTCTCTCTGCAGATGTCCTGGTCACTGGACTCTTACAATCTCCCTGGCCCCTTCTCCTTGGTGTTTCTGCCTACCCAAGTAGATTCATCAATTTTCAATGTTCAGACAAATGTCCAAATTTATCAGAGATAATGTCCAATAATCACACAATTAAAACAACACATCCCTTGCTGTTCTTTTATTCTGCTATATCTTATTTCAGATCACTTATTGTCTCTTTCATTGCATTATACTTAGCTTTCATTTACTCATCAACTATTACAAGCCTATGTTTCATTTGATAATCTTTCTATATGTACTGTCTTATCACTGATATTTACAGTGTAACTAGGCCAGGATTTATTCTCAACAATAGTTGGGAGAATGAATGAATGGGGTCAATTAACTACTATTAATGTGACAGTTGAATATCTATGTGGAGTGCTCCAGACTTCAGAAAGAAAACCCAAAATTTTGATATTTAGTCTATGCTATAATTAAAAAATACATTTTTGAAAATCTTGTCTGGAATTTGGCTGAAATGAGGAAAAGCTGTAAAAAGATGGCTGAGATATGAAAGTGTAAATAAAAACATAAGTTTTCATATATAAGGCCAAGAGGAATGGATACCTTGACACAATAAAATAACATCCATGAAGGGACAAGAAGTCACAATTAGAATAATCTTCCTGTGCCATCCGGATGGGCTGAAATCTAAAGTACAGCTGATTATCTGTCAAATATGAGGGGCATGGCCTCACCTAAGCAGATTCACACAGAAGTAGTTTGATAGGGTTTTTCTTTAAAGAAAAAGAGAGAGACTATTTGCTGGAAGCAGGAGGGCAGAGATGAGGAGTGATAGAAACTAGATGATAGGAGAAGGTGTTCATCTGATTGAAATGCTATTGGAGAAGTTTGGGGAAAGGAATTATGGATAGTAGAAATAGGAGTTGACCAATGAATGGTATAGACAAGAAGAATCAGGGTGAATGGCTCTGACTTTGGTGTGCCTGAGCAGGAACTAATCTGCTGTTTTGTGTCCTTCATTGTCCTTGTCATTTAGCTGCAGATTCAGAGAATATAGGAGGCTCCCTCTACCCCAGGTTGGGAACTTGAGCCCGAGTTTGTGATGAAAAGGTTAATGAACAAGGAAGTCAAGGATTTTGAGATGATGACAGCAAGATACTGCAAAGTCCACATTAGCTTCTAAGGAAAGTGAACTGAGTGCAGATGGAAAGAGTTGTAGGGCTAGTGATCAGGAAGTTCCAGTGCACAAAGATACAAAGAGATGAGAACAATTGTGTGTACACACATGCTTACACGTCCCCACATACTCACACACCAACATGAAACCAAAAACTGGAGGCAGAAGGATGATCATAAACATGGGGTATTGAAATCAGTGATTTTAATCATTAGGGGGAAATGATTGTATTTTGTGACAAAGCCTGCTTTCTCCTAGCCAGACTAGCAACATGAGCTCCGTAAAATCTTTAGAGTGTACGCAACATCTATCTGCAAATCTAGGCCAGGATACAGCTTACAATTGGGAATGAAGAGGCTTCATCAATGAGCAGAGAGCAGTTGCCAAGGCAGGCTCTGGCAGCATTACACTAGTTGATTAAAAACAAACAAGAAACAAACACAAAACTGTCACACTTGCTGGCACAATTTGGTGTGGAGTAATAGCTAGGGGGAGTATGCCAGGAATGGGCAATGGGAGGCTCTTTGTAGACCTGGGTGTACCCATCCTTCTGAACCCATGATTCTAGGTGGCAGGTGACTCTGTTTCATGACAGGTGTTCTCTTCCTACCAATACAAATATGAGCCAAAGGTAGCCAAGGCCTGATCTGTCACCGAGTGCCTCCATCCACGACAGAAGAGGGCTATGGTTTCTCATGAAGATAGCAGAACTCACTGAGAACAAGGAAGGGTCTGTTCCAGTTCTGTTTTTGTTCAGCAGCAAACAGAGCCACTTGTCAGACTGACGGTCCCTGTGCATCGCCACAGCAGCAATGGTTTGAAAGAGAGTAGAGAGAGATGGCAGAAAAAGACATTAAAAGGAAAATGTCACTATTTCCAAATGCCATATTATTTGACAGCTACTCTTTATGTTGCAACAGCTGCTTAACATGACAAACGATGGCTTTAATGAAAATGCACACAAGGAGATGCAGCGCCAGAAAATGAATAATGGAGCTTTCTATCCTGACATGTTGAGGAGCATATTCACTCAGCAATGAATAGGACCTTGGTAGCTGTGTTGCCAGTTGCTTTCAGACAACCCCTAGTAGGTGGTTGGCTCATTTGTCAGTCAGGTTTCATTCACAGAAAGCAGAATGCATTGCAACCGCTTATCTGCTCAGCAGAGATGAGCTTTCGTGGGTTATGAAATGACTTGCCCAATTCTACGGATGTCTGCCAAAGCAGGTTGGAATTTCAGAAAATCACATCAGAGAACTAGAGAACCTAAGAGTTCATGTCTTATCACCAAACAGAGATACAAAGCTTTGGAAGCCACCTCAGTGGAAAACTCACTCTTGAGTAGCTTTCTTGAGTAGGAAGCCATTCCTCATCCACCTAAGTGACCGATGCCCATTTGCTTCTTCTGGGCACCAGGAACAGCAAATATGAAGGTCTTGCATTTTTGGTGATCTTGCTGCTGAGAAATCAAATACCTCTATGATGACAACTGTCACCAGGAAACCAGATATAGCCACAAGAGTGGCAGCAGCCTTGTGTTCAATGGGAATAAATGAAATGCAGGAAGCTACATGCAAGACCTGAGTTAAGTTAGGGCCAGCAAGAGTTAGTGGTTGTAGACTACTTCATGCACTTGTGTGTGTGTGTGTGTGTGTGTGTGTGTGTGTGTGTGTGCATGTGTGTAGGCAATTAAGGTTCCATGTGGTTTGAAGCAGGGGAGAAAAGGCTAAAAGCACAAGAGAAAAATGAGGAAGCAGACTCTTTCAGCTCTAGAGAGAAGAGCTGTCTTTACACCTCACTGACTGCCTGGCCACTTCATCCTATAAGGAGAGAAAAACTGAGCTAGTGCAGCCTTGTCAGCAATGTCACTCTGTCTAAAGTTAGAAGAGCCTGTTTAAGAAAAGCTAAAGCATAGAGGATTCCCAGGCTGTGGAAAACCAGGAGCAAGATGAGATAAACATAATGGGAAATGGGAAATGTACAATAAAAGGCTATTTGCAAGAAGTAGACAGCCTGCAAACAACACAGATAAAGTCGTTAAGATGTATTATTATTGTTTTAGAATATCAGACACACACATTATTGTCTGGACAGAAAAATTAAACAAAGTATGTCAGAGAAAACCACATGCAAGTCAGAAAGATTTTTTTCAATACTTTCTGCAAACACATTGTGTTACCATAACTTATTAAGTCATCACAAGGAGAAGATACCATTTTACCTGAATCTTCAAGGAACTAGGCCACTTGATGTTCTTGGTAGAGCCATCACCCATAAAGACTGTAATGGATGCAGCATTTGTTTCCTTTATCTATACAGAAAAAAATCTTTATTATGGCTTGTCACAGCATGTAAGAGGTTAAAGGTCTTCCAGTATTGAACTGTAGAAGGTAAGATGCATGCAACCATATCCTGGAGGCAATGGCTTTCTGGGGCTCTAAAAGGGATGGAGTGAGTATATAGTTTATACTTTAATTGTCAAAGCCTTAGAAAACCAAAGGACTCGAGGAAGGGAGTTCCTGTCTCATGAAGAAAGTCCCATATGGAGTCATACAGAATAAAATTCATGGTGGGTGAGAGGAATAAAAGATTGCTAAGGTGGAAGCTTCTGGCAGAGGTCTCTGTGGAGGAGATCAGCCTGAAGCTGAGTCCTGAGGGAAAGGCAGATCAGGCTCTGGTAGAAAAGGATCACGAGAGCCAGAAAAGCAGCCGCATAGGGATACTGTGTGTAATGTTTGACCCTAGTGAGTGATTTTTCACACACAGGGGAAAATGAGGTTTTAAAGAATAATATCCTGTGGTGGAAAAAAAAGAAGTAGGATTCTTTTTCAAAGAGTCATGAATATCAAGATAAACACTTTGAATGTATTCACTGAGCATACTGACATTCCAAAGTCAATTAGTCTGGTATTGCTTTAATTAAGTATATATGATTCCAGAATCTCCAGAGCTGTCGTAATAGCTGGACTCTTTATTTTATGACATCTCCCACACACTAGTTTCTCAGTCTGCCTCAAGCTCCACGGTAGAAGTGATCCTTATAACTCATCCTGCAGTCGCTGGTAGTACATGTACACATCACCACAAAGCTAGCTTCATCTCTGAAATTGAAGTGCTAACACTGTTTATTTATTTTAAAATTCATGGCCCTTTGTAATTTTACGTGTATAATTCACATGTTCAACCATTTTTGTGTGTGTGTATGTGTTGCTATAATAAAATGTTCAATGTTGGTTACTTTAGAAAGAAATCGGGTATCTTAGCCCATAATTGTAAAGGTCTAAGATCATATTTAAAATGTTTTCTCAACTCTACATGACTCTGGGTGGTCTGGATCTCACTTTATGGGCAGGCTGGCCTGGAACGTAGAGAGCCCTGCCTACCACTGCCTCTGCTGTGCTGGGATAAAAGGCATGCATCACAGCACCCAGCCTGGAACACATTATACCATGCACAGACATGCCTTTCATCAATCCATGAGAGGTAAAAGAAGGAAGATTGTGAGTTTAAGGCCATCTTGAGATAAGTAGGGAGTCAAGGCTAGCCTATGATACACAATAAGAGTCTATACAAAAAGTACCCATGGAAAAAATATAAAATGTTAGTGGAAAGAAAAAACTTCAAGTGCTGAATAATCAGACAAATATTCCATATTCACATGTGGGCAGTTTCAATTCTTACATCACAAGTTCTTCCCAACTTGATCTGTATAATCATTGAAATGCCAGGGAAGTCATTGCTAGCTCTTTTGTTGCTAATCTACAAATTAACTACAAAGTTGGTATAGGGAAATAAAGAATTAGAATAGTTACTGATGGTCAAAGAAGAAAAAAGAGTTGGGAAGTGTCACTACTCAGCTTGGAGACCTAAAATAAAGCCACAGAAATCAAGTCTTAGAAAAAGGAAAAGGGGGACTGGAGAGATGGCTTAGCAGTTACAAGCACTGAGCATTTGTTTAGCAGCACACATATCCAGTGAGGCACAATTACCTGCAACTATAGCTCCAGAACATCTGATGCACTCTTCTGGTTACACACACACACACACATACACACACACACACACACACACACACACACACACACACACACACACACACACACACACACACACAAGCACACACACACACTAACAGCAATATTCTTTTTAAAGAAAATGAAAATGACAGATTAATGGAATAACATAAATCCCAGAAAAAGACCCCCATTAATATTATTCACTAATTTTTCAGAGAGTAAATACATAAACAATAATCTTTGCAATAAATGCTTTTGAAGAAATGATTACTCATTAGAACAAACAAACCTACCTACCTAGATACAAATCTTATATTCTTCACTAAGATTATCACCAAATAAATCACAAACCTATGTGTGAAGCATAAAACTATGAACTACTTCACGATAGCACCTGAGAAAATTACTTGGGCTTGGTCCTGGCAATAGCTTGAGATATATTCCCAAAGGCATGCTTCATGAAAGGAAGAATCCATAACTGGATCAAACATATCTAATATAGCTTGGAGAAAACACTGTGAAAGGAAACAAAAACAAGCAAGCAAACAAACAAACTCTACAGATTGGAAGTAAATAGTTACAAAGAACAGATCTGCTTAGGGTTGTTATCAACTATATATATATATATATATATATATATATATATATATATATATATATATGCATATATATATGTATATATATGTGTGTGTGTACTTGATTAAAAATCATTTTAAACAATGACTAGATACTTGGACAAATATTTAATCACTATTTACTACTTAAATATACACACTTAAAGAGATGCCCCATCTCCTATGCCAGCAAAGAAATACAAAGCAGTAATGCAATTCTACTATATATCTATTAGAGCAACAAAAATCCAAAGCAAGGTTTCAACCATATGCTGGCAGAAACATGGGATCACAGAGCTTGCAAGCATTGCTGGAGAGAATAGAAAAATTCTTAAATTCTTAGAATGGCACAATTCTTAAGATGACAGTTTGGCAGTTCATTATAAAACCAAACATATTTTTACCATATAATCTAGCAACCACATGGCTTAGTATTTATACAATATGAAACCTTATGCCCACAGAGAAACCTGCACATGGATGTTTATAGAAACTTCATGCATAATCACTACAACTTGGAAGCAAAGAGACACCTTTTGTTAAATGGATGGGTAAATAAACTGTGCTACATCCAGACAATAAAATATCATTAAGTATTAAAAAGAAATGAGTGATTGAAGCAACCTATAGAAAAAACACAATTTCATACTCTTAAGCAAATGAAGTCAAGCTATAAAGGCTTCGTACTTTAGGACTGTACCCACATAATGGTTGGGAAAGACAGAACACAGACATGGTAAGGAGTGCAGGGGGTGTCAGATGTTGGATCACAAGTGAGACAGAATACAAAGGATTTTGAGTGCAATGTGCTGGTTCTGTATCTATGAACATATGTTAACGTGTATTTGTCAAGTAATGTGTACAGAACAGAACACTGAATGAACCTGATACAAATGCTGGGTGATTACTATTTGTCAAACCAGTTCCACTGACTGAAACAAGTATCTCACAATGCTGGGGTGTGAGGATGAGGAGACTCCTGATGCCTAAGGGAAGAGGGTGATCAAGAATATTGACTCATTTTCCTTTATATTTTATTGTGATTTGAAAATTGATTTGATTAAAAATTAAAATTTTTGGTAGTTTGATTTATGAAAAGTAAGTGTAGAATAAGCATATTTCTATCTAAACAAAGACTTTAAGAAGCTCTTGCATATATACTACCTTACAAAAAAATTTTAAAGGGCATTACTCAGAATGAAAAAATGTGACCTGATAGAATAATTCATATCAATAGGAGAAAGCAAATATGACTGGTAAAAATAAACATGCAATTATAAAAGGCAGCATCAATTCGTATTCTTTATTCTGTTAACCTATTTACAAAGCAATTGTAGAGTGCAGTGTTTATACAATTGTATCATTGCAGTTACAATATTCAGAAATGCAATCTATTTGACAATAAGGGCAATAAAAGAGGTGGGTGGGAATGAAGCTGTATCAAAGTAATGAAATGACACCAGATGGTAACTAGTTTACAGAAATAAAGAAAATAAGAAATGGTAAATAAGATGATTAATAAAGCAAACTATAAATATGGACTCACATTCCTTTCTTCTTTCAGTTCTATAAAACTCACACAATTAAAATAATGCATTCTAAAATGTTACTATTTACTGAATTATAAGAAAAACAGAACAAGAATAAAATGAGAGTAGAGTATATAGAATATTTTCTACAACACTTTGAGGTTAAATTAGTCACTGAAGCATGAGATGGTTTGCATATGACCCTGTGGTAGTTTTTGTGCAACTTCGTGAACTTCCTTAAGGGGATCATTATAAAACAAGTAAGTCTGGCTATTCCCTGCCTTCTGCTTCCAGGCTCAGATGTGACTACTTTCTCTGTAGACATCCCTACCACCACCATCATCATTCTCCAAACTCTAACCAAAGCTGATGTTATGTCCACAAACCTCTAAAATGATAAGATGAAGAAACCTTATACTTTATAAAGTTAACACACACTTTAGGTTCTCTAAGTGTGTGTGTGTGTGTGTGTGTGTGTGTGTGTGTGTGTGTGTGTGTGTGACAGAGAAAGAGATCTGAAGCCATATATGTTATGGTGTATATCCTAAATCTTAGATCAATCATTAGTAAACCATAATAATAAACAGACAAAATAATCACTGCATTAATTAAAACAGTGCAGCAGAAAATATATTCATTTTGTAAATAAAGTAGTAAGGGAGGACTAGAGAAAAATATATGAGACATAGAGTGGACATACACAATACAAAAATAAAAATCCAAATATTCTAATATCATTAAATGTGATTAGATCTAACTATTCAATCCAAAGGCAGAAACTGTTAAAGTAGACAAAATAGGACTTCCAAATATATACTAAACATTAAAGACCTATTTTATATACAAGTAGTGTAAGAATAAAAAGATAGAGAAAAAGTATCCCATACAAAGAGAAATAAAGAAGGGGAGAGGCCAGTCACAAAATATTTCTTAAGCAGAAAAGTGTTTTACAGTTCAATAGATATTTTATGAAAATAAGAACCAATCTACAGGGAAGTTATAGAATTTATAAAATATTAACATAAAATTACAGAACTCCTAGATTCCTAGGTAAAAACTGACATAAGCTAAGGGAAACAGTTTAACAAGAATAGCTACAGGTTTTGCTGCCTCACTCTCACTATTGTGAAACTGGGAATGCAATGTAAGGAAATGGAGAGCATGAGCCACAAACAAAGCCACCACGCATCAACCCACCAAACCACAGCAGAACATACATTATTCTTAAATGAGCATGGACCACTCTCTATACTAGATTAGATGCTGGGCTCTAAGGCAAACCTTCATAAATTTTAAATGGATGAAATTATATAACACATGGTATTTGATCATAATAAAATTAAAATGGAAATCAATAACAGAAATAAACGTAGGAAATTAACAGCTATGTGAAGGAGAACACACTCCAATAACCTGACCTGAAGAACAAATCATGAGAATTACCAGAGGAAGACTGAGATGGACGCAGTGGACTCATCCAAAACATGTTTTATGGGCCTGTGGAGATGGCTCAATGGTTAAGAACACTGACTAATCTTCTGGAAGACCCAGGTTCAAATTCCAGCACCCACATGGCAGCTCACAGCTGTCTGATTTCTAAGATCTGACATTCTCATACAAACATACATGTGGGCAAAACAGCAGTGCACATAAAATAAAGGTATATAACATTTTAAAAATGAAAATATAAACGTGTTTGAGATAATTTTCAGTTTTAAACATTTCTAAGCAATTCTTTAAATGCCATATCTAGAAAGAAGGTGATGACACCTGATAATCTTACCTTCCATGTTAAGATGTAGAACAAAAAGGGAGGAAAATCAGCCCCAAAGGAAACAGAAGAACAAAATGATGAAGATGGCTCCAGATGAATGGGAAGGAATTAGACAGACATTAATGGAGAAAGAAATGAAGGAATGAGAAAATTGCTTCAATGATGCACCATATATCACTCCCACATCAGGGGGCTGAAACTTTCCTGAACTCTACAGGCACCAGATATGTATGTAGGTTCCTCTACATACATAAATGCATGCCAGAGAAAAAGCCCATTAATCTTTTGTAGAAACATACAAACTATTTGACAAGTTAATATCAACAAAATTGACCACACTTCAGCTGAATTGTATAAAGAAATAGCAGAAATCTAAGATTGGTAAAGTCAACAATCGATACTGCTCAAGTCAAAAGGACATTGCCTAGGACTCGACAGAAATAATAATTATGAGAATACTATTAATACTTGGGTACCAAGTAGTTGAATAACTTAAAGGATGTAGCCTTAATCCAAGAAAGACAGAACTCACCATCATGGACTCAAGAAGTACTAAAATAATCTAATCCAAAAATGGCGATATGTAATTAGTAATCTTATAAACTTGTATATAAAAAACTAAATTGTAAGGTCATTGACTTGAATGCTAAATTACCAAACATGTAAAAACTACTACCTATTTGTTAAAAGCACTTTCCAGAAGTGGAAAATGAGAAATAAGTGGGTAGACACATCCTCCTAGGTCAATATTATTCTAATATATGCAAGGCAAAAATATTACAAAATTATGACCAAATGTGACTTGTTCTGGTAAAGCCATCTTGGTTTAACATATACAAATCAGGTGCTGGAGAGTTGGCTCAGCAGTTAGGAATACTTGTTACTCTTGCAGAGGACCTGGGTGCAGTTCACAGCCTCTCACATGGTAGTTCACAACCATCTGTAACACCAATTCCAGTGCATTCAATACTGTTTTCTGACTTCTGCAGGTACCAGGCATGCATGTGGTACATATACATATATGCAGGAAGTACATTTAAACACATAAAATACAAATAAATGGAAAGAAAGAATACATCATATCAACAAAATATAAAAAAATATCACAACTATTTTTGTAGAGGAATAAAAAATGTTTAGATGAATGAATATTATTCATAAAAATATTCAAGAAATTAGCAAAAAACTTCTGCAGCCTTCTAAGGAACATTAAAAAAACCCAGAGCTAACATCATATTTAATGGTAAAGGATGGATATTTTTCTGCTAAGATCAAGGAAAAGAATTTCTGCTCTTAAACTTTTATTCAACATAGAACTAGAAATTCTTGCCAGGAGTACTAGTCAGAAATAAGTAAG
Source organism: Mastomys coucha (assembly GCF_008632895.1). Classification (NCBI taxonomy): domain Eukaryota; kingdom Metazoa; phylum Chordata; class Mammalia; order Rodentia; family Muridae; genus Mastomys; species Mastomys coucha. The sequence continues at coordinate 22,403,138 of NW_022196906.1, forward strand.
TAAAAGGCATATACATTAAAAGGAAAGACTTACACGTCTCTCAACTTGAAGGTGACATAAAAATTCTATACTGAAAACTCTAAAACTTTTAAAAATTAATAGATGAGGCTGGTGAGAGACCTTAGATGGTTGTGCAGTCATGAGGACCCAAGTTTCATCCCTAGCACCCTCATTAACAAAAAAGTAAGTCAGGCACAGAAAGTACAGGTGCATAACTCTAGTACTCTGGCAGGATGCATAAGAGTCCCTGGGGCGGGATGGCAAACCCTCCTAGGTAATTGTCAAGATCCATCTTCAGCAGAGGACCCTGAATCCAAAAGTAAGGTGGGGCGTGACAGAAGAGTCCTTTTGTCTTGTGTTGACCTCTGGCCTCCACATTCACCCAATCCTGCACACACACACACACACACACACACACACACACAGTGGGAGGGAGAGGGAGAATAGAACTAATAAAGTTTCATGACATTGCAGGATACAAGATCATTATGCAGCAAAATCTGTTGTATTTTTGCATTTATCATTACTACAGCTAGATGCTGATATTACTCTGAATCAGCTTAGCAGAGAAGAAGTGAACTGCTACTTCTTGCCCTTCAGGCTGAGATCAAGTATAGGAAGTATAAAATTTAGGCTCTCAGAAGCACGAATCTTGAAAAATGTAATGATGACCAGCATAATTGGCAAACTACCCCATGCCCATGGAAAAAACTTCCTAATGTTGGTAGATGTTATTCCACTATTAGATGTACAGATTCACTGCAGTCCCCATGACAGTCTTAGCTTATTCTTTGTAATTGCTAAAAAGCTGACTCTGCAATCCATATATTGAAATTTAAGGATTACCTAAGAAATAATTAGCAAGTTACATTTTTCGCATTCAAAACCTACAATACTGTTATAATAAAGACAAAGAGGTTCAGGTATCCATTGGACAGGCTCTCTGTTGCTATCTCTCTGTGTGTCTCTATGTTTCTCTGTCTCTCTGTCTCTGTTTCTCTGTATCTCTGTGTCTGTCTCTGTCTTCTCTCTCTCTCCCTCTCTCTCTCCTATTTCCTTTTAAGTAACACTGTTGCAAACAAATGTCCACATTTGAAAGCATGAGCATGCTCCCGTTACTCATATCATGCACAGACTATCTTAAAATAGATCCTAGACCTATGTATGAGAGTTAAAAATACGAGACTATTATGTGAATATATAGGAGCATATCACTGTAGCCTATGTTCAGGCAAGGCTGCTTAGCTATGACAGTTCAGTGCTATGATCCTTTTTTCTGAAGGGATTCAGACATTTTAAAGTTCACCCTGTGATACTTGCCAAATTTGATTCTCAGAGTATATGAATAGCCACTAAACTGTATACTTTAAAATGGTGACTGGAATATAGTGTGTGAATTCTATTTTAGTAAAACCTCATATATGTGTGTATGTGTATATATGTTTGTGTGTGTGTAAAAATATGCATACATATGAGAGAGGGAGAATTATGGCCAGCAACTGAAATGCAGGTTATGAATATCCTAAACCACAGGGTAACAGGGGTTAGGGGGAGGTACTCAGAGAAAAAGAGTCATACAGCAGAGTGGCATCAAGCCAGCTTACCAAGTAAGTAACTGTAACTGAATATTAAACCCTTAACACACTGGGGGTAGAAGGGTGAATGGGATGCATTTATGGCTTACTTCCAACCAAGGCTAGGGATACTTTCAGGTCAGCATTTGGCTGAGAGCTGACATTTCTGTGTTCAGAAGTGATGATGTCCATGGAACATAGTGACTTTGTTCTGAGGTGACAGGAGGGATAATTACATGATGGTATTAGCATGTGGATATTCTTTACCTGGGGTTTGGACCATGTATTGGGAATATCGATACTCTTCATAGAACTGCTAAAATTAGGGAAAGGGGTACAAGACAACATTCAAGTGAGTGACCTAGGTCCCTCAAATTCTCTCCTCTCATTTTTTGGCCCACTACAAAACCAATGGCTAATGGCTTTGCTTATTCTAAAAAGACATCCCTTTCCTGGCCAAGCTCATCCCTCCAAGTCTTCCTCCAGGCCTGTCTCATATGCTACTTCCTCTTCTGCTGCTTCTTTATGGCTTATTTCCCCTCCATTTTCCACAAGCACATGTAAGTTTCAACACAAGTTAAAGGGCAAACCCAAAGCTGAGGTGACAGCTGACTTTCCCAGCACCCCTGGCTTTTCATGTTGCTCTCATATTTCTGACTCTTATCTTTACTGTAAAGCTCTTGAGAGATGGTCTACATCTTCTATGCTTCACCTCCAGTTGACTTTTTAATCCTCTTTAATCTGGTCTTTCCTCCAAAGCTTTCTAATGTCTTGCAAGACTAGTAAGGTATGTTTGTCCTATACCTTT
>NW_022196906.1:22405529-22419601 GCF_008632895.1 Mastomys coucha
GCCTCATGGAGCAGAATTTTCCATAAAATTTTGACATTCTCTTTTTCTTAATTTCTCTACAACCTTTGTGGAACTCAAAAGACAGCATTCTCTGTCCTCACCAGCTCCCAGGCATTTCCATGCACTGTGGATACTGGCAGTCTCCAAGGTTCTGTCTCTGTCCTCTTTCTCTAGGTAATGGTGTATTAGTTACACACATCCTACATTAAGAGCCAGCTGTATTCCACCCATCACTCACAATTTCTTTCTTGTTTAGGACAGTCCTAATCCTAATATCAGAAATAGTATGAAGTGATTTCAGAACTGGTTTCTTTTATTACTTGGGTCTGCTCTTGGGCTTACTTTGCCATCATCCCTGAGCTTGATTGTGTCCTTTCCCCCTATGCTTGGTGACTGCAGTACTAAGACTGGTAACCAACCACTTGACTCCTCCCCTTCTTTTTGTTTCTACCAGGATCCATCACAGTTTAACCAGTATGGCTAAGATTGATGGAATTTAGTCCAGGCTGCCCATTCTGATGCCTGGGCTTGGTGTGCATTTTTGTTAGGAAAAAGAAGGGGTGGTCTCTGGTTTTCTTGTTAGGTCAGGGTGAGTTTTTCTCCTTTACCTTTCATAATGAAGGGTTTCTAATCTTAAAGATCTCACATCTCTACCCTCAGGAGGAAGGATGTTGAGGCAAACAGTGAAATCCTATCAGGTAAATTGAAGTGACAGTTTTGGTATCTGTGCACACTGGGAAATAGACTTTTTCAGATATGATGATTACCTTCCCTGTCAGTACTATGAAAGGTGCTGGCTATGCTAAAATTAAGCAGAACCACATGACATATGAGACCCTACTATGATGAAAATATTCACGTTTATTGACTTATTTCTATAGCATCATTTCACAAGGATTACGAGGAAATGTTTAAGCATTGCTCTAGGTGAGGATATATAATGATGATAGATAAAGAAAAAATTCAGTCATGAGAAAAATAATAGGAGCAAAAGCTACCCAACCATGTACATAAAGAATTTAAATTCTGTAATGAATGTCTATGAGTCATTGTTGCAGCAACCAGGTGGCTGCCAAATTTTGGTAGAGACTTTCCTTTCTGCCATCCAGGAAACTTTATCACTGCATGGTCTGCAGTTCTAGGGCATCTTGGCTAATGATATCTCTGGCCTATCACAGGCCAGTTGACTTCCTAGGAGACCTACAGATCCCTGACAGATGTCTGTACTATGCCCAGACTGAAAGTCAACCCTGTATGGGATTCTCCACCTGGCTTGTGCCAGGTATAGATATAGTCTTTTATTTAATTCTCACAAAAATTAGTAAACTGGATTTTAACAATAGTAGAAAGGGCTAGGAAGAAGTAATAATGGCCATTGTGGGTGTGATTGTCCCAAATAAAGCTTTCAGAGCTGGAGATCAGTGTCCAAGATGACTATTAGGGAATTCTTTCTGGAGGAGAAACTTTGATAGGGACCTACCAGACAGCATGATGTAGGAATGAAGGAAGGGAGAAGATAAGAGTTTAAGATGTGTTACAGTCCCATGGCAACCTTGGCCAACTGGATGCTGAGTTTATCAGGGCTATGGCATGGTGGAAAGAGTGTCCAGGCCTTTTCTCATCATCTTAGTTAGTCACTGGGAACATGTGGACTTTGGGACAGTGTTTCTTGAGAGTGAGGACATCCCTATAAGCTGCCTTCAGACAGTAGCACCCTGAAAAACACAAGCAACTCACCTCTATGACCACAACCATTGTGAGAAAGGAATGTATTAGGCATTCAACAAGGGTCTAAATTTAAAAGCTCTGTCTATCAGGGTTGCTTTTTCTCAATGTCCATTCTTCTCTTCCACTTCTAGTAAGAAAAATGATGCCCAGAAAAAAAGTCACTTAAGTCAATTGCATTAGTGCACTCAGCTATAATAATAGAGTTGCATCTTTAACTCTGGCTGTGTATTATTTTCTGATGTGTGTTACAAATGTAGTGGGAGATATAGAAAAATATGGGGGATGGTTAATCACCTAAAAATCCATATAAGGACACAAAAGTAACATTTTTGAGAAATAAGAGTGCAATGCATTGTATGTTGTAATATGAGAAAATTGGGGATTTAAAGTGATTGGCCTGAGCTTGAAAGGCCCCACTTTCTAGCTATATGTATTTCAGCAAGGTCTATAACCTTTCCCAGCCTCAATCTTGCTATCTTCAAACTGGGCATAATAATACCTTTCTCTGTGGTGTACCAAAATCCCCAGCAGAATCCACACTAATATTACCTATGACCACATGCCAAATTGTCTGTCTAGATGTACCTGCAAGGGCATCCAAAGACCTCAGAGCCATATGAGGCCATAGAAGAGGTGAGCTGGGCTGGGGCTGGAAAAGTTAAGAAAGAAGGGGAAGGTGATGGGAACAGGAGGGATCCTTGGAGAGCAGGCTGATGGAGGATTATTCTCTTAGAAAAAGTTCTTGGCCTTCCTTCTGCTGTTCCACAGAATCTCAGTCACATGGATAGGTGCTCTTAGCTCATTTTTCAGAAGACCATAGCTCTGAGTGATTTTGTAGGAGATGGCACATAAGCATTTAACTGATTTGGAAATTCTCTCTGCTAGTTCAAATGTTCCCACTTATGTTTAGAGTCAACATGAGTCTGACAAAGACCATGAAGAAAGATCTCTTTCTTGTTCTTACTTTCCCATCCCGTCTGAACCTCAAGGGGTTTCCTGGACTACTTTCTCCTCGGCACCCCATTATGAGAGGGTCCTCATTTGGCCTACTCCCAGGACTCAACACAGAATAGTTTATCTGCTAGACTTGGAAACCTCCCTACCTGACTGTGACCCCTTGCAGAATGATCAGTACCTTGATCCTGAAATGAGCATTCACTGACTTGAATTAATGTTGAGGAGGAAGCAGTTAAACTCAGTTCTGAGTGAGTGCATGATGAATGGGTTCATGATACAGCTGGTAGCTCTGAATTCTAGGGAATGTAATCCTTGTGTATAGCTAGGAGATAGAATGAAGGCAGAGACAGTGATCAAATGAAAATAATCAACAGGCACTGAAGATGTCCCCACAACATAGTAGTCATAATGTTGAAATGAGGCTCAGAAGAGGCAGAATTTACCAACAGTGGGACCTTGGCTACATCAGAGCCCGTGCATTTGCAAATAATGGAGGAAGCAGATTAGAAAGGAAAAATATGCTAATGGCTATAGCCACAGCCAGTACTGCAGGACAATCTGTGGTGTCCTGGTCTCAAAGGTCATGCAAATTTTCAAGCAAAACCTTAGCACTGTAACCAAGGTATTGCACAGAATGGGTTTTGGGACTAGCATTCTATTAGAGGGATATGCCTAAGGCCACCAATAATCCAATATCCCAAGGTACAGAGATTTCCCAACTCAACTGGAGCCAGTGATTATTTCTCTAAGGTTCTTAATATGAGGTGGCTAAGGACAAGACAGTCCTGACAGCCTGAGGCCAACACCTGGAACCCACCTGACAGTACCCAGTTTCACAATGCAGATTTCTATGCCCTCTACCACACAGGCCTCCTGCTCTGTCTGGCTGAGAGAAATGACATTGGGCTTGCTTCCCCCCCACGATCAGGGGAAGAAGGGCTGATAGGAGTAGAGTCCTTCTAAGGGGGAAGCAAGGAGAAAAGCTAAGCTGGGAAGTCTTGATTTAAAGTAAATGTTGGCCAAACTAAAATGAAGGGTGAAAAATTGGAGACAGTTGAATGCCTGCCTGGTGATGAAGACTTAATAGAACTTCCTCCCTGAAAGGGCACCGCAATCCAGAAGAGTTTAGCCCACTAACCACGGCTAGGGTACAGGGTAGAAGGTGGGTGTAATGGAAGACTCGCACAATTAGAAGGAGGTATTTATAAAGAAATAAATAGCATGACATGTCTTCAATTTGGTGCCCCCCCATGACAAATATGAAACTAATAGCTAGGTTTCCTTTTGGACCACAGTTTTTGATTTTCTCACCATGGCCTAGACATCAAATCCTTTGCTCCAACTCAGAGTAGAAATCACTGATTAGGTAATCTGCTGATGTATGAGAAAAAATAGTCTTTTTACTGTGTGGGAGCATGTTAATCACACAGGCATGAGCATTCGCAGACATGTCCTGTGGATGACTGTCTTCTTTCTGACAAGGGAAGATGTTTAGGCCAAGAAAGCCCAGGTCTCCACTGAGTGAAGTGACGTCAGTTTCCCTTCCTTTTTTGTCTTGGGAAACACTTAACAATAGTGTTTCCTAAAACACTTGAACACTACTTCAAGCATCCAGCTAAGAGTAAGTGCCAAGATGGAGTGGGTCCTCCTATGGAGGAGTGTCACACTGTTTCATTCAGTAAACACAGACTGAGCACTACCCATCATGCTTGGCACTGGGTATAGCAACAGACTTCACTAAGGTAGCAGACAGAGTGTGTTCTGTATCCAACCAGGACAACTATATAGTTTTGTGACTCTAGGAAGGGGCAACAATTCTCAGGAGGCCCATGAAAGACAGGCACTACTTTTGCTGAGGACATGGGAAGGTTGCTCCAGGGAGGAGACAAGTGAACTGGGCCATGAGGATAAGTTTCAAAGCCAATGAGAAAAGGAGGGCATGCCAGGAAGAAGTAGTGTGGGCTGCAGTCAAAAGATATGCGCACACAGATGTTTTTCTAGGAAGGTTTTTGATCCAGCCACAGCCACAGGTCTGTAGGCTATAGAATTTGAAAAATCATAATGATTTCTGTGACAGGTAAGGAAACTGGAGAAAAGAGAGCCAAAGTGACCTTCCAAAGCCGGAAATGCTGACCTGTTGGGAGTCACTACCTTGATGTATGTGTCTGCAGCTCTATCATTAGAATTTCTTCATGGACTAGGAGTACTTCTGTCTGTACCTGTGCTGAGTGTGGGCTGCTCCTCCTTCCTTTGCAAGTCTGAGTTTCTCTTGACTTTTCCTCTTTCACTGGATCTATGTACCCACCAATCAGTCATTAAAACTCATATGAAGAAGGAGGTACTATGGAAGGCAATCTACTTGCTGTGTGCATCATATACACTTTAGAAGGACATATTTTTTATGTTAGCCATTCTTAAAATGGCCTTGTTTGTCTCTCCCATTCTTTGTTCCTCTCTTCCTTCATCTTATTTTCTTTTATGAGTTTGTGCTATTGAAGAACAAACCCTGGCTTTGTGCAGGCTGGAAAACTGCCCTCCTGTTGAGCTACGCTCCTGATCCCTCACTCTTTTCACTATTTCTCTAATGTTTTATTTTAGAATAATTTCACATTTTCCATTTTCAAATACAGGACAGATATTTCCTGTCTGCCTTCCTGTTGTGATATCCCACAACTCTAACACATTACACACACACACACACACATACACACACACACACACACACACACACACACACACAAACACATACTATCTCTCTCTCTCTCTCAAACACACACACTAAATACCACAACATACACATGCACACAATGCAGAGAGTCACACAAACATTCAATCCATAAGCACACACACTCATACACACTCAACACACACAGTCACACACATACTCATACACACTCAATACTGCAGATAAATAGACACACACATATTTATTACTGATTTAACAGGCAAAAGCATTCAATTTTACATTCCAGCCATTTAAATGTGCCTAAAAGTGTGAATGTTTCAGTACTGAACAGACACTGGGGTGCAGCCTGCTGCGTTGTTCATGTTTCTGTCTCAGTTTATCCAGAAAACTATTTATAGTACTCTCTACCCAGAACCATTAGTTTGTGTTAATTAAGATGGGGATGATGGGGATTCATGTTTGACAGACCCTTGCTACTTGCAAAAGAATCACTCATGCCCTATTCGGGGGTCTAGGGAGCTGGGTCCCAATGAAGATTGCTGGTAGCCAGTGGCACTGGAAGTTTATGGTAGCCCCTGTCTCTCCTTCCTTCAAGCCCCCTGTGTCTAAGCCTCATTGAAGAGTTACAAGGCTGTCCTGTTGCAGAGCTAGTCCCCTGCATTCTCGGCAGGCCCTCTGTGACACAGGCTGATTGCATACACAAAGATGTCAGAGCAAATCACCACGTCTGGGAATTGTCGGGCAAACGGTCTGTGGTATAAAACGTGCCCATTGCCAGGGAGTGAGGGAGCTTAGCAAGGGAGGATAGCTTGACAGAGGGAGAGAGAAGTGTTGGATGGAAATTAGCAGCTGAAAGCTTGCAAAGGGAGAAGAGGCAGAGGGAGAGAGAAAAAGGAAGAGACAGGCAGATGGAGAGGGGGAGGGAGAGAGTGGAAAATAGATGCAGCTTTATTTCACAGTCTTGCTTCACCCTCCGCCCAAGCAGCCTGTGCTTTTGCAGAGATCTTGTCTTGTCTCAGCTTGTTGTCCCCCGCCCCCCCACTAACCTCCACCATTAGACTCCTAGACTCCCTTAAACTCCCACTTCCACTACAACAGTTGTGCTTTTCGCCCACATAGGATTTCCGGTTTGCGCAGAAAGAAATGATCTCTGTGCAGAGAGGATAAGCTTCTTGCACGCCTATGCTGATCTGGATGGCTTGGGGCTCTGCAGGTGTCTGCTCCTGACACCCTGGTTGTGTCTACATCACTGACTCCCCTGTGGAATTAGTATTGCTGGCAAATGTGGGATTATGCACTCAAGATATATTAATATATCTCTTTGATATAGTGTACAAGATCAGTAAAGTGTATGCTGTAAAGTAAGTGCTATGGATTGGATCTAAAGTGGCTTCCAAGTCCCATGTATAAAAGTCTTGGTTCTGTGCCGTTGGAAATCTACTAATAATGAGTCAGGCTCTGCCTTGAAAGAAGAAATTGGGAGCCCTGTCAAATGTACTGTCATAGATCATAAGGATGGAGCCATGACCATGTGGTATGGAATCTTGGAACCATAAGAGAAGACCTTTTCTCCTTTGATTTCTTTGCCATAGGTATTCTGTTACAGAGACCAAATGCTAATAAAGGGGCTGCGGCAGTAATGGGAAGAGAGGCTCCACTCTCTCTGTGCTGTTATATAGCTCAGAGTCCAATCCTGATGATCAAGACAGAGATGCAAGCACTATACTCACTGCAGTTACAACAAGATGGAGGTGTGTTTCCTCAACTGCACTTTTTAATTGGTGGCTGGAGCTTTGCCTTAGAGTTATGAGTCTATTGGATGATTTGCTGTTCTGGAACAATGGGGGCAACCACTCAACTTCATTTAAAAACAATAAATAAATAAATAAATAAATAAATAATAAAAGAAAAGAAAACAAAACAAAACAATAGAAATTACTATGAGCGTGAAGAGCCCAGCCCAGCCCAGCCTCTCTTCTCTTTCCCTCCTCCTCCTGAACACTGTCAGAGTGTGCCCTGAAAAGTCTCCTTCCAATTTCCTTCCTATCCCCCAGATTCAAGGTGCCACATTTAAATCTGGGCCATGTATTAGGGTCATGTGTAGATTCTGATTTTTTTCTAAAGTAGACGTAGGTAAATTGAAGCTCTGAATAATTATGTCTCTTAAAGAGCTATTTTGGTCTCTCTGTAGTCCATTTTCTTTTTCACTCTCTGTGGCATCTAACCCCTTGCTCTGTACCTCTTTGGAACCTCTTCCCCACTTATGAAAGGGAAAACAAATTGCACTTTGGATAAAATCCATTCACACCAACGTACTTCCTCTTTCTAAGCACTTTGTAATTTGAATTCTTTAAATGCTAAAGGTGGCTTTGTCTTTTGAGGCATTAGGTTAGGCATTAGCTTGCCTGTGGTGGAGATATTAGGATGAGCGGATAGGAACTTTTCTTCCCTTTGCTTCATAGTATGACCCTCTTAAAGGAACACTCGTTTTAATCCTTTTAGGATAACTGCTTCCAAGCTATATGGAGATGTGTGATCCTTGATTTTGTGTGTCTTTCTGGATAGGCAATGGTGCAGAGGCACCTAGTCAAACACTCAGGGTGTTTCTGATTTGATACTTTATATACAATATCAACATTTAAGTCTACAGACTTTTGAAAAGCAGATTTTGGTCCATCTGTGGATGGGCATCATCCAATCATTTGATAGCCTAACTAGAACAAAGACAGTAGAGAAGGGAGATAGAGTTCCAACAGTTAATTCTATCACCCAAACTCCAGCCTCAACTTCAACTATTCTTGGGTATCTATCTTGCCAATCCATGCAGCAGATCGTGGATGGTCAGTTTCCATAGTTAAGGTAGTGAATTTCTTAAAATAAGTTGTTCTTTTTCCCTCCTTCCATCCCTTCTGCCCACCCCTGTGTGTGTGCTTTTAATATATATGTATGAAAATTAAATAATATTTCTCAGTATGTGTGTATAGCTCTGTATGTTTATTGCAAATGTTGCTGATTCTATCTGCAGTTGTAAAATGCCCTTGTCCTCTGGTGAACTTTAGGTAATATTAGATGAGTGAAGGAGTATCAACAGTGTGTTATTCACAATCCCTTCTCCAGTCCTCTGGACTGCATCTCCTACCACCAAGGACAACTTAGATCTTCACGATCTGCAGAAACTGTATTTATGTTTCCACAGTTTTTCTTACACTGTTTCTATCTAGATGCATGGCAAGAAGGAGATTTGAAAGATGTTAGAGAATTACATATAAGAGAGCAAATGATGAGACAAGAGTGGTAATACTAGTGTGTGGTTCTGAAAAGTCTTTCTATGGATATCTTACCTTTGACATTGCTACCATCTCATATTTGACATTACCATGTGATGTCATCTCCAAATGGGTAGGACCATATACATAGTTGTCCTGAGATGTCTACATGCCAGGGGCCACAGATTGGACACACCTGTGTGTGTGTGTTTCCATTGATGGTGATGGTGGCATTGTTTACAGTGTGATCACAAAAAGTGTGATCAGGACCCCAGTGCCCAGCTAGGGTGAGAACCCACACAGACCTCAGAATGACAGGTGAGCTGAGACAACCCTACTCATAAAGAGACCTTCTGCTCATTCTGATATGCCGTGTGTTATGATGGTTATATAAATCATAAGCTCCATTTCTGATAAATCTGGCTATGCTTTATTGACTAAAATTCTCATGTCTGAAGCCTATCTTCATTATTTGTTACCATGTGGTAGTACCACCTGCTTTCCCCCATGATTAACTTCTCACAATATAAATAATAGTGTGTTCCAGCATAGCAGTAGAGAGCAAACCGACCCCTCTAAAAGTACTGTCAATCTCAGCTCTACCTCTGTGAAAAAGCCTATCCAATGCCCAATGATGGGGGAAAAACCTTAAGATTTTAGTATTTGGTATGTGAGTCTTGAAAGTTAAAATTTCTCTCCGAATCTTAGAGGTTATGTGTTAGAAGTATACACTGTCTTTATTATTCCTCGAATATGCATATAGAAAGGCTACTGCAGACCAAGATCCATTCTGAGTATAGCAATAACAATACAGCAATGAACCATGAGGATCAAAGAAGAGAATTAGTGATTCTTTCAAAAATAATAAGGAATATTCTTTCTTCTTTGTATGTCTAAAGATTTGCATCCTCTGTGAGCCCAGGTCCTATCAAGTTGACAATGTTAACATGCACGTCCCTTGTTAAACTGATACCCAAACATACCAATTTTAAAGCCTCCTGTTCCAAGAGTCTCATGGCTATCTCAAAATAAAAAATACACATAATCCAAATTCAGCATAGCCTTTAACAATTCCAATATAAAAGTCTAAAGTCCAAGTCTCCTCTAAAAGCTCAACAGCAATGTCTTAACTGTGAGCGCCTCTAAAATAAAACAGAAGTTATATACTTCAAATATACAATGGCACAGAATACATATTTTCATTCCAACAGAGACATGTAGAGTCATAACAAAGAAAGACCAGACCTAAACCCAATATGGCAAGCACTATAACCTTAAGCTCTACCTTTAGGATCTGAGGCTCAGGATGGATTTATCTAAATGGATTGGATAGTCTCCACCTAGTCAGCTCTATTTCTTACAACATGTATAGCCTCTCTTCACTCCATGCCGTAACTTGCTTTAGTGCACTTCTTTTAGAACTTGCACCTCAAATATCCTGGGTTTGTACTGCAATTTAGACATCACCTTCATAGCTTTGCACAATGGCCTCTTTGGGATTCCTTACAGAAAACAAAGAAGTCAATCCTGCCACACAATGTTTGTCCTCCCCATTCTTACCTCTAGCATGCTTACAGATGCAATACCACATGAATAGAACTATCAAATTCTTCTGCCAAGTTAAGATGTAGCTAAGAGTGGCTTGAGATTTGAAACACTCTCCAAGACAGTTGTTTTACATAGAAAGAATATTCCTATCATTTCTGGAAATATATAGAAGAAATCACTAATTCTTTTCTTTTGATCCTCATGGCTCATTGCTGTATTGCTATTGCTCACACTCAGAATGGGTCTTGTTCTGCTGTAGACTTTCCACACCCACACTCAAGTGATAATAAAGGTCATTGTATACTTCTAACACATAACCTCCAAGAGTCTGATAGGCACTTTGACTTTTTCTGCTCATATACCAAATATGTGAGGTTTTTCTTTTCCTAGCATTGGACAATACTTTTTTTTTTTTAAATAAGACCTTGAGCAGCACTCTCACCTTAGGTTCTAGTATTTCAAGTGAATTAAGACCCATATTAATCTCAAATTAGACTCATAGATGGGAGTGGAATCTCTCCCTTGGGGTACCTTTCCCATTGTCTCAGTGCGGTATCAGATATGATATTTGTCTTTAATGCTGCCTATCTCCTTAACAACTGCAACTGCTTTCTTTGAACTCAATCTGTCTGCAACTTTATTTAAACTCCAGTTTTGACTCATCAAAGGACCAAATTTTTTATGTTTTTTTTTTCTATACTTGTGTCTTTCTTTCACTGTGTACCTGGACAAAACTAGTGAGTTGGAGTGGGGGATATGACATAGCTTATATTTTACCTTGTCTTGAAATTTCCTTTCCCAAATGAGCCAGTGATTTTGTTTATGCATCAAAGCTTACACCAGCCCTCAGGATATAGGCAGATTTAAGCAAATCCTTTGAAAGACTATAACATGAATGACCCTGCCCAATTCACAATAGTGTCCTTGCCTTGTTTGAAAACTCATGAGGTGGTCTTCCCCTCTCAGCACTCTAGTCTTCCACACACCCCCAGAGTGGTCCCTTAAGCTCTGTTCACCTTCTAATCTTTTCCTTGCCCAAAGATTCAAACACTTTTATATTCCTCCAGCAAATTGATTCCAAACATACCAGAACCACATGTCCATATTTATCACAACCACAACCCCACTTTTTGGTATGGGTTTTCTATATTAGTTACTCCTCTTGCTGCTGTGACAAAATGCCCTTAAAAAGGGAATTTAAGACATGGAGAGCTTATTTTATATAGCAGTTTGAGAAAACATACCTTCATGGCAGGGAAGTCCTGGAGGCAAGAGGCATGATCTTATCAGGTCATTACAGGACAACCAAGGAAACTCTACCTGGGAAGTTTTCTAGGGACTCTTACTTAATTTAGATGGCCATATTTCAAAACCCAAAGCATCTTGTGTCTCTTTTAATCTTTTCATATCATACTATAATTATTTATTTACTACAGTTGATCTATTTCTGCTATGAGACTATTAACAACGGGACAGTAGCATGCCATGATCCCTGTATCCTAATTCTCATCAAGGGACCCTGGTAAATCTTTGTCCTAATAGCTGCATCCCCCACACAAATTAATAAAATGTCTAGGGCCTGGTATCAGGGAGGGTTCCCAGGAATCAATGAGGGTGACCATAGCTGAGACTTATAGCAGCAGGAATATGGAATCTGAAGAAACATGAACCCCATTGGAGCAATAGGGGCACTAACACACCCACAAAAGTTTAAACCTAAAATTTATCCTGTCGACAAGAAATACAGGGACTGGGCATGAAGCAGAGACTGAAGGAATGGCCAACTAATAACCAGCCCAACTTGAAACCCATTCTCTGGGCAAGCACCAATCCTTGACACTATTAATGATACTCTGTTATACTTATGAACAGGAGCCTAGCATAACTGCCTTCTGAAAGAGTCCATGCAGGACTCTCTCTACATCAGACGGAAACAGATGTAGAGACCCACAGCCAAACACTGGATGGAGCTTGAGGACTCTTATGGAAGAGTTGGTAGAAGAACTGAGAGCCCCAAAGGGGATAGGAACTCCACAGAAGACTAATAAAATCAACTAACCTGGACCCTTGGGGCTCTCTAGCATACATGGCTAGACCTAGGACACCTGCACATATATAACAGATGTGCACCTCGGTATTCAAGTGGGTGGAACAACAACCAGAGTAGGGGCTATCTCTAAATCTGTGTGTGGACTATGTTTCCCTAACTGGGTTGCCTTGTCTGGCCTCAGTAGGAAAGGATGCCCCTAGTTGTGCAAAGACTTGATATGCCTGGGTATGGGGATACCCAAGGGAAGTCTCTACTGTCAGATGAGAAGGGGAATGGGGAGAGACTATATGAGTGGGGAACTTGGAGGGGGCAGAGATTGGGATGTAAAGTGGATAAAAAGAAAGAAAAGGAAAAATGGTTAGCAAAACAGAAAACAGATTAACACCATAAGAACCCAGGCCTCTGAGAACCCAGGAGGCTGAGGTCGTGGGGTTGAAAATTCATGGCTAGCCTGGTCTTCATAGAGTTCTAATTCAGCTAGTCCATTGCCTCATAAATGCACTTGTAAAAGATAAGCCTAAAGTAGTTAATATTTACTATAATAGAAACACAAGTCCCAGAGGGATACGATTATCTATTCATTTATTTATTTAAGAAGAGAGTAGAGCCCACATGAAGTTAGGCCAGGATATCTGCTTCATGAATAATACTTCCTGTGTGCCAAGATCTATGGAAGATATCTTATGTCTTCTTTTTATTGCAATTCAGAAAATAATAGAACAGAATATTTTCATCATATAATAATGAGGCAAGTTGAGCTCAGGAAAGTCTGGTTTGTGGACTACAGTTCATTGTAGGTCTCAATTTAATGTTTTTGATCTTTGATTTATAGAAATATATGAGATGTGACTGTAAAGTAATGAGGCTGATTTTTCTATAAGGCTGTGCAAATAGGTCCTTTATGGACATCTCTAGTCTTTTTAGAGGGAGATGCTCTAATGCAATTGATGCCTTGTGGTTACCTCTGTTGAGGAGTCTGGGAGCCAAGAAAGGAGATGAGTGACACCAGGAGAATCCGTTAGTGGGAATGGCATTGGATCTCTTTTGTCAGGTTTCTCAAATGTGATGATGTACTTTAGGTCAATGCAAGTGGATTAAGGAATATCTAGGAACCTGGTACAAAATAAAAAAAGAAAGAAAGAAAAGAAAAGAAGAGAAATGAAAAGAAAAGGAAAGGAAAGGAAATGGAAAAGGGAAGAAAAAGTCTGGTTGTTGTAAGTGTGCCTGTAAGGGTGTTTCAGAGGGTGAGCATGTAAGTGTCAGTTCTGCAGAGAACCACCTTCAGTGGCACCAAGCACCATCCAATGGACTTAGAATATATGACACAAATGCAAAAGAAAGGAAGACATTGCCAGGCAGTGGTGGTGCACGCCTTTAATCCCAGCACTTGGGAGGCAGAGGGAGGCGGATCTCTGAGTTAGCCTTTGGACTCTGTAACTTAAAGAAGTAGGCTGTCTAGATTTCCAGGTCTTCACTTTAGACCAGAACTCATATCACCTTTGTTGTAGACATTTGGACTTGGACTCACCCATGTTATTCCCATGTTATCATCTCCAGCTTTCAGGCAAAATCATATCCCTAACCTCGGCATCTGTCATTGTATGATCAAACTCCCTTCTTTCTTTCTTTCTTTCTCTCTTTCTTTCTCTTTCTTTCTCTCTTTCTTTCTCTCTTTCTTTCTTTCTTTCTTTCTTTCTTTCTTTCTTTCTTTCTTTCTTTCTTTCTCTCTTTCTTTCAGAAGAGAGTAGAGCCCAGGT
Source organism: Mastomys coucha (assembly GCF_008632895.1). Taxonomy (NCBI): domain Eukaryota; kingdom Metazoa; phylum Chordata; class Mammalia; order Rodentia; family Muridae; genus Mastomys; species Mastomys coucha. Next base: position 22,419,522 of record NW_022196906.1, read on the forward strand.
GAAGTTAGGCCACTCACCTTCCTTCCTTCCTTCCTTCTTTCCTTCCTTCCTTCTTTCTTTCCTTCCTTCCTTCTTTCCTT